>NC_057798.1:213597318-213598214 GCF_018294505.1 Triticum aestivum
GGGAGAGGAGATCTAGATCCACATTCCCACCAATCACTTTCTCCTCTATGTGAGGGGAATCCCTTGGATCTAGATCTTGGAGTTCTTGGTGTTCTCCTTCTTGTTCTTCCTCTCATGTTCCTCCCTAGCATTATTTGCTTTGGTGGGATTTGAGAGAGAAGGACTTGGGCACTCTGTGTGCCCTTGCCATCGCATTTGGTGCATCGGTTTGAGTTCTCCACGGTGATTCGTGCAAGTTACAAGTTGAGAAGCTTATTACTATTGGGTTCTTGGTACCCTTGAGCTTGTTCCTCTTGGGTGCTTGGGCGTCCTAGACGGTTGGTGGTGTTCGGAGCTCAATCATTGTGGTGTAAAGCTCCGGGCAAGAATCGGGGTCTCCAATTAGGCTGTGGAGATTGCTCCGAGCAATTTGACGGGTACCGATGACCGCCCCCAAGGGTTTCCAAAGTGTACGGGTTCGGTGACCGCCCCCAAAGGTTGCCATTTATACGGGTTCGGTGACCGCCCTCAAGGGTCCCTTAGTGGAATCACGTCATCTTGCATTGTGCGAGGACGTGAGGAGATTACGGTGGCCCTAGTGGCTTCTTGGGGAGCATTGTGCCTCCACACCGCTCCAAATGGAGATTAGCATCCTCAAGGGTGTGAACTTCGGGATACATCGTCGTCTCTGCGTGCCTCGGTTATCTCTTACCCGAGCCCTTTACTTATGCACTTTACTTTATGATAGCCATATTGTTTCTTGTCATATATCTTTCTATCACCTTGTAGTTTATCTTACTTAGCATAAGTTGTTGGTGCATATTGGTGAGCCTAGTTGTTGTAGGTTTTGTGCTTGACAAATTAACTGCTAGGTTTATTCCGTATTTGTTCAAGCCTAAACCGTAATTATTTTAAAA
>NC_057798.1:213598427-213602523 GCF_018294505.1 Triticum aestivum
AAATCCACAACGGTGATATGCCAATTGCTATTTACCCTTCATAAGGACCATCTTCATCGAATCCGATCCAAATAAAGTGGGAGAGATAGACACCCACTAGCCACCTTATGCAACAAGTGCATGTCAGTCAGTGGAACCTGTCTCACGTAAGCGTACATGTAAGGTCGGTCCGGGCCGCTTCATCCCACAATGCCGCTGAATCAAGATAAGACTAGTAACGGTAAGCAAATTGACCAAATCATCGCCCACAACTACTTGTGTTAGTCTTTATGGTAGCAAGATTTGACAAATTCCTAGACTAGTTTTTTAGACTTTTCCTTAGCCTCTTGAATTTGGCAGTGATAATCTTTGCAGAGCCAGTTTCTTGAACTTGTTGTTCCCAAATCTTTTGGACTACCTCCTTGAAATCATGGTGTTCTAACCAAAAAAAATTCAAACTTGAAAAGTTTTGATTTTGGATGGCAATGCCAATTTGAACCACACAAGGGGTATGATCATAAATGGTTCTCGACGGAGGGAAAGCCATGGTATATGTTCAGATGTAAAGATCCAATCAAGCTTTTCCAAGAGGGGGGGCCTCTTGCATATTGCATCAACTCAAAATTCCTGCCTTTAAGTACCAAACCTAGCTCATTAATAGCAGCATTGAAGTGAAACATGGCATTATGATCACCACCACTTAGGTTTTTGTCATGTGGATACCTTATGTAATTGAAAACCCACATGATTAACCGGTTTTTATCATATGGCATTTGAATGTTTTGAAATCAGCCAATGAATATTGCTCTATGAGCTTCTGGACAAGGCCCATAAATGTTTGTTAGGATCCACTCTTGCCTAGACTTAATAGAGGTGAAACTGATGCATAAGGAAAAATTATTTTGAAAGAGGTCTTGGAACCCGTTATCATTCCAAATGGCAATTAGTCCTCTAGATGCCCCCACTGAAGGCGCAAACTCAAAATTGTTAAAACCTCTTGGACAAAAATTTCTGAGATAACTACCATCAAAATTCTCCCTGTTTGTTTCTTGCAAATAGACGATTCATGAACTAGACTCATCAATTTTATTAAATAGCACTCTCCACTTATCTACTGAATTTACGCCTCAAATGTTCCAATTAAGAATTTTCCAGGTCTCATTCATTGCAACATATGTAAGGATAAAATTGCAACTCAGATTAGACAAAATAGATAATGCTCAAACTGGCTGGCAGTGACAAAATAAGTAACTACGACTTCCAGCAGGTAATAGCAAACACACTCTACCACTTAAAGCACACTAATAGTCTAGTACAAATTTTTATTACAGGCAAGAATCTAAAGAGCTTCCATACATCCAACACCTGCAGCCCTAAGCAGCAAGGGTCTCCTTGTCCTTAACTGCTCCCTTCCCTCCTTTCTTCATTTTCTTCTTGGAGAGGATATCTTCAGTGGTATCCTTTGGGTTAACCTTGCAAAAGGAAGAATTCATATTTTTAACTACTTTGGAAGGAAGGCGAAAGGGACATCTATAAGATGGCCAAGATTCGAGAGAGGAAGACGAGGGATATTGGCCAAGTGAAATGCATCAAGGACGAAGCAGGCCAACTCTTGGTGAAGGACGAGGAGATTAAGCATAGATGGCGGGAGTACTTCGACAAGCTATTCAATGGGGAGAATGAGAGTTCTACCATTGAGCTGGACGACTCCTTTGATGAGACCAGCATGCGTTTTGTGCGGCGAATCCAGGAGTCTGAGGTCAAGGAGGCTCTAAAAAGGATGAAAGGAGGCAAGGCGATGGGCCCAGATTGTATCCCCATTGAGTGTGGAAAGGTCTCGGGGACATAGCGATAGTATGGCTAACCAAGCTTTTCAACCTTATTTTTTGATCAAACAAGATGCCAGAAGAATGGAGACGGAGTGTATTAGTACCAATCTTCAAGAACAAGGGGGATGTTCAGAGTTGTACTAATTACCGTGGAATTAAGCTGATGAGCCATACAATGAAGTTATGGGAAAGAGTCATTGAGCACCGCTTAAGAAGAATGACAAGCGTGACCAAAAATTAGTTTGGTTTCATGCCTGGGAGGTCGACCATGGAAGCCATTTTCTTGGTACGACAACTTATGGAGAGATATAGGAGCAAAAGAAGGACTTGCATATGATGTTCATTTACTTGGAGAAGGCCTATGATAAGATACCGCGGAATGTCATGTGGTGGGCCTTGGAAAAACACAAAGTCCCAGGAAAGTACATTACCCTCATCAAGGACATGTACGATAATGTTATGACAAGTGTTCGAACAAGTGATGTCGACACTGATGACTTCCGGATTAAGATAGGACTACATCACGGGACAACTTTGAGCCCTTATCTTTTTGCATTGGTGATGGATGAGGTCACAAGGGATATACAAGGAGATATCCCATGGTGTATGCTCTTTGCGGATGATGTGGTGCTAGTTGACGATAGTCAGACGGGGGTAAATAGGAAGTTAGAGTTATGGAGACAAACCTTGGAATCGAAAGAGTTTAGGCTTAGTAGAACTAAAACTGAGTACATGATGTGCGGTTTCAGTACTACTAGGTGTGAGGAGGAGGAGGTTAGCCTTGATGGCCAGGTGGTACCTCAGAAGGACACATTTTGGTATTTGGGATCAATACTGTAGGAGGATGGGGGTATTGATGAAGATGTGAACCATCAAATCAAAGCCGGATGGGTGAAGTGGCGCCAAGCTTCTGGCATTCTCTGTGATAAGAGAGTGCCATAAAAACTAAAAGGCAAGTTCTACAGGACGACGGTTCGACCCGCAATGTTGTATGGCGCTGAGTGTTGGTCGACTAAAAGGCGACATGTTCAACAGTTAGGTGTGACGGAGATGCGTATGTTGAGATGGATGTGTGGCCACACAAGGAAGGATCGAGTCCGGAATGATGATATACGAGATAGAGTTGGGGCAGCACCAATTGAAGAGAAGCTTGTCCAACATTGTCTGAGATGGTTTGGGCATATTCAGCGCACGCCTCCAGAAGCTCCAGTGCATAGCGGACGGCTAAAGTGTGCGGAGAATGTCAAGAGAGGGCGGGGTAGACCGAATTTGACATGGGAGGAGTCCGTTAAGAGAGACCTGAAGGATTGGAGTATCACCAAAGAGCTAGCTATGGACAGGGGTGCGTGGAAACTTGCTATCCATGTGCCAGAGCCATGAGTTGGTTGCGAGATCTTATGTGTTTCACCTCTAGCCTACCCCAACTTATTTGGGACTAAAGGCTTTGTTGTTATTGTTGTTGTTGTTTGGAAGGCAGGGGAGATGGATTAGCATGGCAGGACAGGCAATTTCTATTGGTGCAAGTTTTCTGCTTGAAACCATTGTATAAATGCTGAAGTCTGAAGCTCCTCCTTACCTCCGATTCCACAAGAGGAGGTCTGCTCTTCCTTTTGTTCTGAACAAGGGCAAAACTGGTAGAGGAGGCTTGCACTGGCACCAACTCCATAGTGGAGTGACTTGAAACTTGTGGAGTTGAAAAGGGAACCTGCTTCCCCTGAGGCATAGGGTCATGGTCCTGTAAATTGCATATAGGTGCTTGAGCAGAAGGGCACTTATTAGGAATAGCAAAGCTCAGAGTTTTTTTACGTGCAACTCCTTGACATATAATGATCTACATTTGAGAGGACAAGAACTGAGTGACCCATTCAAATTTATAAGTGTGAGCAGATTAGCAGATATAAAATTTGCCTAATCAACAGGTACCTGAATGACCTTATCAGAAGAAGCTGGATCAGCTAGAAATTGTGCCCGAAGTTGTTCATCAACAGAGTCCAAACCTAGAGTAGCGGAGGAGGAAAAGCTATCAGCTTCACATTCAAGAGCAGCATTCTGAACTCGAATGTATTTAATTTTTGTGGGGAAACCAGGTGGCGTCTCACTGTGGGAAGATGAGCTGAGAAGTTGTTGGCCCTTGGAGGTGGGAGAGTCCAACCTTTGGTCTTGAAGTGAAGAAAAAGACAAAGCAGTGGGCATCTGAGCAAGAGGCACAACTGATTCTTTGTCAGCATCAGCAGGGGCCATTAAATCTTTCTCAATATCCAACAGAGGCCATTAAATCTTTCGCAATA
>NC_057798.1:213603526-213605209 GCF_018294505.1 Triticum aestivum
ATATAGGAGCAACATTTTCTCTTCCAACAAGCTGTTCATTAGGTTTCTATCAGAGTCTCCAGCATAGACTAAAGAGAGACTAAAGCTGGCTGAAACATTTCAGGCCCTGGCTCCAGAGGAAGATTTTGTACTTGAATATCCTGATGTATGGTGTTTTGAGCAGCAGGTACTGTAGGGATCACCTGCTGAGCCAGGGGCAGATTGAGATCATCCATGAGAGGCAAATCAACATTGCCAATAGAACCTGCAGTACTGGCAGAATTGTGAGAGAGCCCAAGTGAGAGAGTCAAACCACTGTGATCATTAGCTTCAGGAGTAGATGTTACTCCTCCGTCCGTGAATAAGTGTATTTCTACCTTTTGTCCCAAGTCAAAGCTTTAAAATTTTGACCAACTATATAGAAAAGACTAGTACCATACATGGCATCAAATTAGTATATTATGGAAGTACATTTCAAAACGGATCCACTGATAATAATTTAGTGCTATAAACCCTGCTACTTTTTTCTATAAAATTGGTCAAAGTTTTAGAACTTTGATTTAGCACAAAAGCTAGATGGACACTTATTCGTGGACGGAAGAACATTACAAAGCAATAGCTAGGTACAGAGTCTCATTCTTGTTTTTGTTTGTTGGGCGCACCTGCACAACAATCACCAGGACACCAAACTATCAAAGAACTTATGCACAGGTTGCAATGCCTGCTGTGTATTATATGGAATGTTCTCTTTCATTCCAGCTAACTGAACATATGCTATTTTAATTCACTCATGATTGTTACTGATGCATATATTTGTTTTGGTACACTATGAAGTTTATCGGCTCAGTGACGTAGTTTGATAGCTCAAGAGATGACCCCTTAGGAATAAGTCATACGAAGATAATTAGATTCACTCAAAGCGCCATACGATTTTTCAAAATTTATTTGGTTGGGAACGAGCAGGGCGATGTTTGTATGTCTTGGACTTCAGTGTAACATGTTGAACTAAAAATATATCTATAGTAAGTTCTATAGATAAAGATAAATGTTAAGAATATTACTATTCCTAAGCTCTTAAACATGTTTGACCTCTTTAGATCTGTTCTTGTTATATTCATATATTGCAAGAGCAAAAGCTCCATGCCTCCAGCTAACAGAAAAAAGAGTAAACTAATCTCTTAGGGCATGAGTTGAAATTGTTGCATGGATTCTAAATGATTTTTATCAAGTCTTGACCGTTGACCCTCGTGAATTGCTGGCCAATATGTGCATAGCTCCCTTTAACTGAATGTGAACCTTATATTTTCTGGTTGTACAGATTGTTGTTTATAACCATAACAATGTAATGCAACGAGTGGTATGGATGACATTTTCCTGAGCTGGCCAAAATTGTGAATGACAACTACCTCTATGCTAAGCTTGCCAAATTTGTGTTAAAGAACACCAAGAACACAAGCATAAACACACTGATACACGTACACAGACGCATCTTACTGCATAATCTAACTCAGCTGCAATCTTACTGCATCTCACCAGTGATCACACAGACTGACAGACGCATAATCTAAGCATAAGAAAATGCCCCCTTTTCAAAAAAAAAAAGCATAAGAAAATGCAAACGAAGCATTAAGTGGAGTTACTGGATCCGGCTACAGCTAGCGGGTGAAGGCGTAGAAGACGATGCCAATGTAGATCAGCATGGCG
>NC_057798.1:213606094-213799965 GCF_018294505.1 Triticum aestivum
GTTTGTGTGCTCGGGCACCATGGGAGCAACTAATTAACGAATGCTACTTCGGGAGCCTCGCAACGATCAGCGTCACTTGGCGCGCTCTCAGCTATTCGCCACGTGTCGCGTTCTGGACGCTCCATCCAAATTTTTATTTTATTTTTCCGCACGCGTTTTCGGCTTTTTAAACGTTTTCTTTTATTTTTTTTTGACGTTTTGGTTTTTCACTGGTCTTCCCTAGCTTTTCGACAAAAAAAATAAAAAAAATATTTTTTTTGTGCAAAAAAACGCATTTTTCGCGAAAGTCACGGTTTTGTTTTCGCGAGCGGCATGGTTGTGCTTTCGCGAGAGGCACGGCCGTGCCTTTTGGAAACGGAAAAAAACGTGTTTTCTGTTTTTTCTTCCTTTCGCGAGAGGCATGGTTTTGCTTCCGTGAGAGGCACGGTTGTGCTTTCGCGAGAGTCATGGCCGTGCCTCCTCAGAAACGGAAAAAACACATTTTTTGTTTTTTTTCTTTCGCGAGAGGCACGGTTTTGCTTCCGTGAGAGACACGGTTGTGCTTTCGCGAGAGGCACGGGCGTGCCTCTTTCGAAAAGGGAGAAACGTGTTTTCTGTTTTTCTTTTTCGCGAGAGGCACGGTTTTGCTTCCGCGAGAGGCACGGTTGTGATTTCGTCAGAGGCATGGGCGTGCCTCTTTCGGAAAGGGAAAAAACTCGTGTTCCCAGTTTGGTTTTTTCGTCGATTTTTTTCGTCCGGTTTTTTCGTGAAAAGATCATCAAAACCTATCAACATGGGATCTAGTTTTGAAGATCTCGACGCGAGGAATCCAGCGAGGCGAAAGCGGTTCGAGATTTGGACGCACGGTTTAAGAGATAAAACGTTTTGAATAAACGAATCTATGAAAAAAGGGAAAACTCCATGTTGCAACAAGTAGCGCACATGCAGCGCACCACTTGTCGCAACCTGGGGAAGTTGGAGTGATCTCCGCAAGGAGTACTCCTTAACTAGTGATTTCGGACAACATGGTGCCCTTTTTGTGAAAAATTTTATACCAAAAATCATATTTAGAAGTTTAAAAAAATCGAAAAGAATTTTATGTGTACCTATTCACTACGGATCCATGAAATTTTGTTTTGAAAAAATGTAATTTATAAGTTGTACAAAATACTCTGGCCCGAAAACAAAAAATGCTGGCCCATTTGAAAATACATATTTGTCTTTTTTTGTACGTCACGTGGGAAAGTAAAATGTAATGAATGTTTGCACACATGTAGTATGTGTATGTGTGTTTACAAAAAGTTTCAAAAATTTCGCGCTATATTTTTTTTTGAAAATCTAAAAAAAATAAGAAAGAAAACGGGTCATGCAGTGATGGCACTCATGCCTGCCCAGCCTCGCAGCCCTAGACAAGCCACATGCCAGCACGCCCCTATTGTAAACGTGTCATGCCATGCTCATCACGGGATGGTGTGTAGGTTATCGGGCCAGCCCGCTAAGACTTGCCCATTTGTTCGTTGATATGTCTCCAACGTATCTATAATTTTGATTGTTTATGCTATTATATTTTCCATCTTGGATGTTTTATATGCATTTATATGCCATTTTATATTACTTTTGGGACTAACCTATTAACTTAGAGCCCAGTGTCAATTTTTATTTTTTTTTCTTGTTTTTGAGTTTCACAAAAAAGGAATACCAAACGAAGACCAAATGACCTAAAAATTTACGGTGATTTTTTATGGACCAAAAGAAGCCCCCGAAGCAAAAGAGTTGGGCCAGAAGAGCCACGAGGCCTCCACAAGGATGGAGGGCACGCCCTCCGGTCTTGTGGGCTCCCCGTGGACCCCCTCCCCCCTCGACTTGTTCTCGACGCCAAAAATTCCTATAAATATAGAAACCCCTAGAAATAAATGTAGATTAGGAGTTCTGCCGCCGCAAGCCTCTGTAGCCACAAAAAATCTCTCGGGACCCTGTTCCGGCACCCTGTCGGAGGGGGAAACCATCACCGGTGGTCATCTTCATCATCTCGGCGCTCTCCATGACGAGGAGGGAGTAGTTCACCCTCGGGGCTGAGGGTATGTACCAGTAGCTATGTGTTTGATCTCTCTCTCTCTCTTGTGCTTTTGATTCAGCACGATCTTGATGTACCGCGAGCTTTGCTATTATAGTTGGATCTTATGATGTTTCTCCCCCTCTACCTTCTTGTAATGGATTGAGTTTCCCCTTTTAAGTTATCTTATCGGATCGAGTCTTTAAGGATTTGAGAACACTTGATGTATGTCTTGCATGTGCTTATCTGTGGTGACAATGGGACATTCACGTGATCCACTTGATGTACATTTGGTGGTCAACTTGGGGGTTATGTGACCTTGTGATGTGAACTTATGCATAGGGGTTGGCACACGTTTTCGTCTTGACACTCCGATAGAAACTTTGGGGCACTCTTTGAAGTTCTTTGTGTTGGTTTGAATAGATGCATCTGAGATTGTGTGATACATATCGTATAATCAAACCCGCGGATACTTGTGGTGACATTGGAGTATGTAGGTGACATTAGGGTTTTGGTTAATGTGTGTCTTAAGGTGTTATTTTAGTACGAACTCTACGACTGTTTGTGACACTTATAGGAATAGCCCGATAGATTGATCAGAAAGAATAACTTTGAGGTGGTTTTGTACCCTACAATAATCTCTTCGTTTGTTCTCCGCTATTAGTGACTTTGGAGTGACTCTTTGTTGAATGTTGAGGGATTGTTATATGATCCAATTATGTTATCATTGTTGACATAACTTGCACTAGTGAAAGTATGGACCCTAAGCCTTGTTTTGAAGCATTGCAATACTGTTTTCGCTCACTTTTGTTACTTACTACCTTGCTGTTTTTATATTTTCAGATTACAAAAACCTATATCTACCATCCATATTGCACTTGTATCACCATCTCTTCGCCAAACTAGTGCACCTATACAATCTACCATTGTATTGGGTGTGTTGGGGACACAAGAGACTCTTTGTTATTTGGTTGCAGGGTTGTTTGAGAGAGACCATCTTCATCCTACGCCTCCCACGGATTGATAAATATTAGGTCATCCACTTGAGGGAAATTTGCTACCGTCCTACAAAACTCTGCGCTTGGAGGCCCAACACGAGTCTACAAGAAGAAGGTTGCGTAGTAGACATCAAGCTCTTTTCTGGCGCCGTTGCCGAGGAGGTGAGTGCTTGAAGGTATATCTTTCGATCTTGCAATCGAATATTTTAGTTTCTTGTTTTATCACTAGTTTAGTCTATAAAAGAAAACTACAAAAAATGGAATTGATGTTGCCTCGTATGCTTCATCTATTTAATGTCTTTCGTGAAAATGATGGAAAGGAAATTATGCTCAAGTGTTAGAAGAAGAAGTCTATAAAATGTTTGGCATAAAATCTTTGTATGATGAGCATGATTGCAATGTTGTTAGTATGAATTCTTTGAATATCCATGATGCTAACGATATGCAAAGCTACAAGCTTGGGCATGCTAGGTTTGATAAAGATGATATTTTTAGTCCCCCAAGTTCGGATGAGCAAATTTATTATGATGATAGCATGCCTCCTATTTATGATGATTATATTGATGAAAGTGGGTTTGGAAGAGTGTCAACTTTAGGAGGTAACGATCCCACTATTTTGGAGGGTGTTGAATCTTATTGTGATAATTATGGAAGTGGATTTGGAGAGGTCGTGACTTTATTTAGTGATGAATCCACTATTTCGGAAGAGGTTCCAATTGGTTATGAGAACAAAGTTGTTATATGTGATGATTATTGTGATGACATGTATGCTATAAAGAATAATGATAACCATGAAACTTGTCATCTTGATTTTAATTTTCAATTGGATTATGCCTCACATGATAGTTATTTTGTTGAGTTTGCTCCCACTACTATTCATGAGAAGAAATCTGCTTATGTGGAGAGTAATACAATTTATATGCTTGTAATCATGAAAAGATTGCTTTATGTGATGGTTATATTGTTGAATTCATCCATGATGCTACTGAAAATTATTATGAGAGATGAACATATGCTTTTAAGTATTGCAATAATATCAAGCCTCTCTATGTGTTGAAAGTTTTGAAGTCATGCTTGTTTTGCCTTCCTATGCTAGTTGATTCTTGTTCCCATGAACTATTTTCTCACAAAATCCCTATTCATAGGAAGTGGGTTAGACTTAAATATGCTAGCCATATGCTTCATGATGCTCCCATTATGTTTCAATTCTTATCTTTCATGTGAGCATCATTGAAATCATCATGCCTAGCTAAAAAGGCGTTAAAGAAAAGCGCTTGTTGGGAGACAACCCAATATTTACCCCTACTTTTTTTTGTGTTAACATGATTAAGCTACTTTGTAATCATGTTTTATAGCTTTTGTTTCAATAAAGTGCCAATTAAAGCCTTTGGGATAGTGTGGATGATAGTTGACTTGATTCTGTGCAAAAACAGAAACTTTTGCTCCCAGTCCAGGAATTTTCAAAATTCAATGGAATGTGCTTTTTATCTAAAAAAATTACACATGATTGTTATACAAATTTCCTACGTTTTCCTAAGTTTTCAGAATTTTTGGAGTTACACAAGTATACGAAGTTTCCAGATTGCTACAGACTGTTTCGTTTTAAACAGATTCGGATTTCTATGTGTTGTTTTCTTCTTTTGATCAATCTATGAGTAGTACTAGAGGGTATGAACCATGGAGAAGTTTGAATACAATAGATATACTACCAATATGAATTTAGAATGAGTTCACAACAGTACCTAAGTGGTGATTTGCTTTCTTATACTAACGGATCTCATAAGATTTTCCTTTTGAGTTTTGTGTTGTGAAGTTTTCTAGTTTTGGGTGAAGTTTTGATGGACTAAGGAACAAGGAGTGGCAAGATCCTAAGCTTGGGGATGCCCAAGGGACCCCAAGGTAATATTCAAGGACAACCAAGCAACTAAGCTTGGGGATGCCTTGGATGGCATCCCCTCTTTCGTCTTCGTTCATCGGTAACCTTACTTGAGGCTATATTTTTATTCACACATGATTTGTGTTTTGCTTGGAGCATCATTTTCTTTTATTTATATTTGCTTGCTGTTATTCAGATACATACTTTCTATCTTTTAGTTCAATAAAAAGGTCAAGTATAGCCTTTACCATGCTTATTTTACAAGTCTATACGTTGCTGTTTTGAAAACGGAAAGTTTGTTGTTATGTTTTGAATATTGGTGAATAGTCAGAACATGATAAAATCTTGAAATTTTTACACAATGAGTAACAACAAATTTTCTACAGTGTGGTAATTTTTTAGAATTTTTGGAGTTAGGAAAGTATGATTCCTCTTGCATTCTTTACAGACTGTTCTGTTTAGACAGATTGCTGTTATGTTTGCATTGTTTGCACATGTTGCTTGTTTAATGATTCTATTCGAGGATGGGAGTATTAAATTTGCATAGGCATTTAGTATGCAATGTCAAATTATATTTTTAGTGATTTTTTACAATAGAGAATGATAAGGTTCTGCATTGATTTATACTAACTTATCTCACGAGTTCTTGTTGAGTTTTGTGTGGATGAAGTTTTTAAGATTTAGGGAAACCGTGATATAAAAGGAATTAAGGACACACAAAAGCTCAAGCTTGGGGATGCCCAAGGCATCCCTAATTAATATTTCAAGAAGTCTCAAGCATCTAAGCTTGGGGATGCCCCGGTTGGCATCCCACCTTTCTTCTTCAACAACTATCGGTCAGTTTTAGTTGAGCCTAAGTTTTTGCTTCTTCACATGATATATGCTATCCTTGCAATGTCATTTTATTTTATTTTATTTTGCTTGTTTTTTGAATAATATCCCAAGATCCGAAATTTTTAAATGGGATTGAGTCTTCAGATAGCTATATAATTATTTGACTACTCATTGATCTTCACTTATATCTTTTTGGAGTAGTTCGTCCTTACTCTCGTGCTTCACTTATATCCCATGAGTAAATGGTTTAATGAATTAAATATCATAAATCTGAATTTATATATGTTTCATATGCTTATACCATGGGGAGTAATGACTTCACATATAAAAAGTAGCGGTGGTAAATTTATTGAAAGTTAGCAAACATAGTATTGGTCACTTGAACAATTCATGAAAGAATATTAAAGGAAGAGAGATTTCACGTATAAATATACTATATTGGACATATTCTATGATTGTGAGCCCCATTAATTATTTTCAAACTTGATCAAATTAGTTGAAGTTGGACAAGGAAGACAACTTAATGAGTTATGTTTGGGTATATTTGTATATAAGTTATATTGTTATGGATCCTCCAACATGTGGTGCTTGCTTTTTAGAATCTTTTGCTAGCCAAAAATTTTGTACTAAGTAGAGATACAACTTGTGCATCCAAAAACCCTTGAACCAAGTTTATTCCATGATTGTCCACCATATCTACCTATATGCAGTATTTAACTGCCATTCCAAGTAATTTGCATGTGCCAAACTCTAAACCTTCAAATAATAATCTGTTTTGTATGCCCAAATTGCTCATGTAGTGACTAGGGGTTGTCAGTATCTTCCATGCTAGGTGGGTTATTCTCACAATGAGTAGACTTCGCTCATCATTCACGAGAAAATGGCTGGTAACCGGGATGCCCGGTTCCATGCTCAAATCAAATCAAATATAATTGCAAACAAAACTCCCCTAGGATTGTTGATAGTTGGATGGCACCCGTTGTTTTGGACTAGCCATGGAATGTGCTTATTGGTGGTGGGGGAGTAAAAACTTTACCGTTCTGTTTGGGAACCGCCTATAATTTTTCTAGCATGAAAGATAGTGAGAACTCTTGGTTGTTATGTTGACAATGAAAGCATACCTCTCAAAATTATTTTCATATGTGTTTTAAAAGCTTCGAGCTCTTGCACCTCTGTGAATCCCTGATTCCCTCTACGAAGGGCCTATATTTTACTTTTATGCAAGAGTCAGTAGTATTCCTTCACACTCCAACCTACACTTTAGTTGGCAAGCATCATGTGGTGGGGAAAGATCTAAGCATATATGGCCATCAAATATATTTGATCATGAATTATTATTGTTGACAATTATCTATATGATAAGTAAGTTGGGAGGCGAAACATTAAGCCTCTATCTTTCTCTGTGTTCGATGGATGCTATTTGTACTAAAAATATGCTATGAGTGGTAGCAATCATGGAAGACTATATGATGATTGAGTATGTGGGTTTTGCTAAATCAAAGCTCTTACAAAGACCCTTCCTAAAAATAAGATGAATTGCAATTGTTTGATGACTGAGAGCATAGTTTGTTAGTTTTCAAGAAAGTTTATGGTCTATGCTTTTTAACATGTGAATAGCTTGTTACTTGATCATGAGAAGCTTTATGATATGAGCTACTCTTATGATATATAATGATGCTACAAATAGTGATTGAAATTATCATTGATCAAACTTGTGCACTTGCTAGCACTCCACATCAAAAATTCTGTTTTTATCATTTACCTAGTCGAGGACGAGCAGGAATTAAGCTTGGGGATGCTTGATACGTCTCCAACGTATCTATAACTTTTTATTGTTCCATGCTATTATATTATCCATCTTGGATGTTTTATATGCATTTATATGCTATTTTATATTATTTTTTGGACTAACCTATTAACTTAGAGCCCAGTGCCGATTTTTGTTTTTTCCTTGTTTTTGAGTTTCGCAGAAAAGGAATACCAAATGAAATCCAAATGACCTGAAAATTTACGGTAATTTTTTATGGACCAGAAGAAGCCCCCGAAGCAAAAGAGATGGGCTAGAAGAGCCACGAGGCCTCCACAAGGATGGAGGGCGAGCCCTACCCCCTGGGCATGCCCTCTGGTCTTGTGGGATCCTCATGGACCCCCTGACTTGTTCTCGATGCCAAAAATTCCTATAAATATAGAAACCCCCAGAAATAAACCTAGATTGGGAGTTCCGCCATGGCAAGCCTCTGTAGTCACGAAAAGCTCTCGGGACCCTATTCCAGCACCCTGCCGGAGGGGGAAACCATCACCGGTGGCCATCTCCATCATCCCGACGCTCTCCATGACGAGCAGGGAGTAGTTCACCCTCGGGACTAAGGGTATGTACCAGTAGTTATGTGTTTGATCTGTCTCGTGTTCTTGATTCGGCACGATCTTGATGTACCGCGAGCTTTGCTATTATAGTTGGATCTTATGATGTTTCTCCCCCTCTACCTTCTTGTAATGGATTGAGTTTCCCCTTTGAAGTTATCTTATCGGATTGAGTCTTAAGGATTTGAGAACACTTGATGTATATCTTGCATGTGCTTATCTGTGGTGTGATACGTCCATTTTGCATCATGCTTTTATATCAATATTTATTGCATTATGGGCTGTTATTACACATTATATCTCAATACTTATGGCTATTCTCTCTTATTTTACAAGGTTTACCATGAAGAGGGGGAATGCCGGTAGCTGGAATTCTGGCTGGAAAAGGAGCAAACGTTGGAAACCTATTCTGCACAACTCCAAAAGACTTGAGACTCCACGAAACAACCTTTTGGATTTATTAAGGAATTATGAGCAAAAGAAATAGGCCAGGGGGCCCACACCCTGTCTAGGAGACAGGAGGGCGCCCCCCCTAGGGGCGCGCCCCCTATCTCCTGGGCCCCCTGGTGGGCCTCCGGCGTCCATCTTCTATTATATGAAGGGTTTTGTCCTGGAAAAATTTGTGGGCAAGCTTACGAGACGAAACTCCGTCGCCACGAGGCGGAACCTTGGCGGAATCAATCTAGGGCTCTGGCGGAGCTGTTCTGCCGGGGACACTTCCCTCCGGGAGGGGGAAATCATCACCAACGTCATCACCAACGATCCTCTCATCGGGAGGGGGTCAATCTCCATCAACATCTTCACCAGCACCATCTCATCTCAAAACCTAGTTCATCTCTTGTATCCAATCTTGTATCCAAAACCACAAATTGGTACCTGTGGGTTGCTAGTAGTGTTGATTACTCCTTGTAGTTGATACTTATTGGTTTACTTGGTGCAAGATCATATGTTCAGATCCTTAATGCATATTATTACACCTCTGATTATGAACATGAATATGGTTTGTGAGTAGTTACATTTGTTCCTGAGGACATGGGTGAAGTCTTGCTATTAGTAGTCATGTGAATTTGGTATTCGTTCGATATTTTGATGAGATGTATGGTGTCTCTCCTCTAGTGGTGTTATGTGAACGTCGACTACATGACACTTCACCATTATTTGGGCTTAGAGGAAGGCATATTGAAGTAATAAGTAGATGATGGGTTGCTAGAGTGACAGAAGCTTAAACCCTAGTTTATGCGTTTCTTTGTTAGGGGTTGATATGGACCCATATGTTTAATGACGTGGTTAGGTTTACCTTAATACTCCTTTTTGTAGTTGCGGACGCTTGCAATAGGGGTTAATCATAAGTGGGATGCTTGTCCAAGTTAGGGCAGTACCCAAGTGCCGGTCCACCCACATATCAAATTATCAAAGTACTGAACGCGAATCATATGAGCGTGATGAAAACTAGCTTGACGATAATTCCCAATGTGTCCTCGGGAGCTTATTCCTTATTATTAGATTTTGTCCAGGCTTATCCTTTACTACATAAAGGATTGGGACACCTTGCTGCACTTTATTTACTTTATTTACTTTTGCTCGTTACTATTTATCTTATCACAAAACTATCTATCACCTACTATTTCAGTGCTTGCAGAGAAAACCTTATTGAAAACCGATATCATTTCCTTCTGCTCCTCGTTGGGTTCGACACTCTTACTTATCGAAAGGACTACGATAGATCCCCTACACTTGTGGGTCATTAAGACTCTTTTCTGGCGCCGTTGCCGGGGAGCGTAGCGCTCTTGGTGAGTGGAACTTGGTAAGGAAACATTTATATTGTGTGCTGGATTTTTTTGTTACTTGTCACTATGGAAACTAATCCTTTGAGTGGCTTGTTTGGGGTATCTTCACCCCAACCAGAAGAGCAAAGAGATGCTCCTCAACCTACTGAACCTTATGAAAATGTGCACTTTGAGATTCCTTCGGGTATGATAGAAAAACTGCTAGCTAATCCTTTTGCAGGAGACGGAACATTGCATCCCGACTTACACCTTATCTTTGTGGATGAAGTTTGTGGATTATTTAAGCTTGCAGGTATTCCCGATGATGTTGTCAAAAGGAAGGTCTTCCCTTTATCTTTGAAGGGAGATGCAATGACATGGTATAGGCTATGTGATGATATGAGATCTTGGAATTATAAGCGATTAAAATTGGAATTTCACCAGAAGTTCTATCCTATGCATCTTGTTCATCGTGATCGTAATTACATATATAATTTCTGGCCTCGTGAAGGATAAAGCATCCCTCAAGCTTGGGGGAGGCTTAAGTCAATGTTATATTCATGCCCCAATCATGAGCTCCCTCGGGAAATGATTATTTAGAATTTTTATGCTCGGCTTTCTCTTGATAATCGCAACTTGCTCGATACTTCCTGTGCTGGTTCCTATATGCTGAAGACTATTGATTTCAAATGGGACTTATTGGAAAGAATTAAACGCAACTCTGAAGATTGGGGTTCCGACGATGGTAAGGAGTCAGGTATGGCACCTAAGTTTGATTGTGTTAAATCTTTTATGGATACCGATGCTTTCCGTGGATTTAGCTCTAAGTATGGACTTGACTCTGAGATAGTAGCTACTTTTTGTGAAACTTTGGCTGCTCACATTGATCTCCCTAAAGAGAAGTGGTTTAAATATAATCCTCCTATTGAAGTGAAAGTAGTTGCACCTATTGCAGTCGAAGAGAAGACTATTACATATAGTGATCCTATTATTCCTATTGGTTATGTTGAAACCCCCCTTTTCCTGTTAGGATAAAAGATCATGTTAAAGCTCCGACTGTTGTTCGTAAGAGTAATACTAGGACCTATACACCTCCTGAGCAAATTAATGTTGAACCTGGTATTGCTATGATTAAAGATCTCTTGGATGAGGACTTAGATGGGCATGTTATCTCTTTCTTGGGTGAAACTGCTAATATTGCTAGACCCGATACTAAGACACGTAGACCTGTTGTAGGCACGCCTGTTATTTCTGTTAAAATTGGAGATCATTGTTATCATGGCTTATGTGATATGGGTGCTAGTGCTAATGCGATACCTTATGATCTTTATAAAGAAATTATGCACGATATTGCACCAGTTGAATTAGAAGAAATTGATGTTACTATTAAGCTTGCTAATAGGGACACCATTAAACCTATTGGGATTGTTAGAGATGTTGAAGTCTTGTGTGGGAAGATTAAATACCCTGCTGATTTTCTTGTTCTCGGTTCCCCACAAGATGGTTTGTGTCCCATTATTTTTGGTAGACCCTTCTTGAACACTGCTAGTGCTAAGATTGATTGTGAAAAGAATATTGTCACTGTTGGTTTAGATGGTATGTCTCGTGAGTTTAATTTTGCTAAGTTTAGTAGACAACATCGTGAAAAGGAACCATCTAGTAAGGATGAGATTATTGGTCTTGCTTCCATTGTTGTTCCTCCAACTGATCCGTTAGAACAATATTTGCTAGACCATGAAAACGATATGTTTATGAAGGAAAGGGAAGAAATATATGAAGTGTTCCTTAAACAAGAACCATTGCTAAAACATAATCTTCATGTTGAAATTCTTGGGGATCCCCCTCCACCCAAGGGTGATCCCGTGTTTGAACTCAAACCATTACCTGATAATCTTAAGTATGCTTATCTTGATGAAAAAGAAATATATCATGTTATTATTAGTGCTAACCTTTCAGAGAAAGAAGAAAAAAGATTATTGAAAACTCTGAAGAAGCACCGAGCTGCTATTGGATATACCCGGGATGATCTCAAGGGTATTAGTCCCACATTATGTCAACACAAAATTTTAGTGGAGAAAGATGCCAAACCTGTTAGAGATCCTCAAAGATGATTGAATCCCAAAATGAAGGAAGTGGTGAAAAAGGAGATACTAAAACTCCTTGAGGTAGGTATTATTTATCCCGTTGCTAATAGTGAATGGGTAAGCCCTGTCCATTGTGTCCCTAAAAAGGGAGGTATTACCGTTGTCCCTAATGATAAATATGAATTGATCCCGCAAAGAATTATTACAGGTTATAGGATGGTAATTGATTTCCGCAAGTTAAATAAAGCTACTAAGAAAGATCATTACCCTTTACCTTTTATTGATCAAATGCTAGAAAGGTTATCCAAACACACACATTTTTGCTTTCTAGATGGTTATTCTGGCTTCTCTCAGATACCTGTATCAGCGGGGGATCAATCTAAAACTACTTTTACTTGCCCTTTTGGTACTTTTGCTTATAGATGTATGCCTTTTGGTTTATGTAATGCACCTGCTACCTTTCAAAGATGCATGATGGCTATATTTTCTGATTTTTGTGAAAAGATTTGTGAGTTATTCATGGATGACTTCTCCGTCTATGGATCCTCTTTTGATGATTGTTTGAGCAACCTTGATCGAGTTTTGCAGATAAGCGAAGACACTAGCCTCGTCCTGAATTGGGAAAAGTGTCACTTTATGATTAATGAAGGCATTGTCTTGGGGCACAAGATCTCTGAGAAGGGTATTGAAGTTGATAAAGCCAAAGTTGATGCTATTGAAAAGATGCCATGTCCCAAGGACATAAAAGGTATAAGAAGTTTCCTTGGTCATGCCAGTTTTTATAGGAGGTTCATTAAGGAATTTTCCAAAATCTCTAGGCCTCTGACTAATTTATTGCAAAAAGATATTCCTTTTGTCTTTGATGATGATTGTGTAGAAGCATTTGAAACACTTAAGAAAGCTTTGATCACAGCATCTATTGTTCAGCCACCTGATTGGAATTTGCCTTTTGAAATTATGTGCGATGCTAGTGATTATGCTGTAGGTGTTGTTCTAGGGCAAAGAGTCGATAAGAAATTGAATGTTATCCATTATGCTAGTAAGACTCTTGATACAGCCCAGAGAAATTATGCCACCACTGAAAAAGAATTCTTAGCAGTTGTGTTTGCATGTGATAAGTTTAGACCTTATATTGTTGATTCCAAAGTTACTATTCACACTGATCATGCTGCTATTAAATATCTTATGGAAAATAAAGATGCTAAGCCTAGACTCATTAGATGAGTTCTCTTGCTCCAAGAATTTGACTTGCATATTATTGATAGAAAGGGAGCTGAGAACCCCGTTGCAGACAACTTGTCTAGGTTAGAGAATGTTCTTGATGACCCACTGCCTATTAATGACAGTTTTCCTGATGAACAATTAGCGGTTGTCAATGCTTCTCGTACTGATCCTTGGTATGCTGACTATGCTAATTACATTGTTGCTAAATATATACCGCCACTACTAGGAAAAGGGCTATAGATGGAATGGACACTAATGACGCACTGTACAATGTGGTGCGCCATTACTAAATACTAATGGCGCACCATGTGTTGGTGCGCCATTAGTGTGCAAATACTAATGGCGCACCACATCCCACGGTGCCCCATTAGTATTTTTTTTAATTTTTTCAAAACTACTAATGGCGCACCGTGGGAGTGGTGCGCCATTACTAGTTGACATAGTAATGGCGCACCACACCCACCGTGCGCCATTAGTAGTTTTGAAAAAAAAATAAAAAAATTTGTTAGTAATGGCGCACCTGTGGACAGTGCGCCATTACTAGTTTTAACTAGTAATGGCGCACTGTCCACTGGTGCGCCATTACTAAGTTGTTTTCAATTTTTTTTAAAAATTCATTTTTTTAATTTTTTCCAAAACTAGTAATGGCGCACCGTGGGTGTGGTGCGCCATTACTAGTTTAACTACTAATGGCACACCACCCCATGGTGCGCCATTACTAGTTTGCCCGGCTTCCACCGAATGCACCCCCCCGTGGACCGCCTTTTCAGTTTAAAAAAAAATAAAAAATGATAAAAATGTCAAAAAAGTAAAAGGAAATAAGTTTCCCATGTGATATGTGGTCTAGTTGTTGGGAAAATTTACAAATATAAATTTAGACTTTATTTGCAAAATTTCTCTGGAAATTTGTAAAATGGGCATAACTTTTGCATACGAACTCGGATTAAAAAGTTTTATATATGAAAAATCATCTACTCGAAAAGTTACATCCGAATTTAATCGGGGGAACCCCGTTAAACATTTTCAAAATCCCCAAAAACCTAACAGAAAAAAGTTACGGGGCTTTCAAGATCTAGAGGCAAAAAAATTCAAAAAAATTTGATTTTGAATTTTTTTTCAAAAAATGATACGTAATATGACCGGGAAGTTTGAAATATTTTTCAAAATTTCATCATAGTCATGAACATGAACAAAGTCCTAGACATCAACAAGGTATAATAGGATTGATATGCTACATATATCAACAAGTGCCTGTGAAGTGAGCTGTTGTTGGGGTTGGATAGAACTCTGAAGTTAAGCCTGCTTGGGCAGGAGTAGTGTGAGGATGGGTGACCTTTCGGGAAGTTTGACCACGGAGTGCGATTTGACCTGAGATTAAGCCATAGTGACTTGAGATTAAGAAAAAAACGAAAAAAAATTGAAAAAAAAATTGAAAAAAAAATTGAAAAAAAATTCTGAAATTTTTCTGAAAAAAAATGTTACTAATGGCGCACTTTTATGTGGTGTGCCATTAGTATACCAGATACTAATGGTGCACCGTGGGCCATACTAATGGCGCACCAACGGTGCGCCATTAGAATACCAGATTCTAATGGCGCACGCCATTAGTAAAAAATACTAGTGGCGTGGTACTAATGGCGCACCAGTAGTGCGCCATTAGTAGGCAAAACCGGTGCGCCATTAGTAGGCCTTTTCCTAGTAGTGCGCCTAGTTTCACATACCAGCAAAAGAAAAAGTTCTTATATGATTTAAGACATTACTTCTGGGATGATCCACACCTTTATAAAGAAGGAGTAGATGGTATTATTAGACGTTGTGTGCCTGAGCATGAACAGGAACAAATCCTACGCAAGTGTCACTCTGAATCCTATGGAGGACACCACGCTGGAGATAGAACTGCACACAAGGTACTACAATCTGGTTTATATTGGCCTACTCTTTTCAAAGATGCTCGTAAGTTTGTCGTATCTTGTGATGAATGTCACAGAATAGGTAACATCAGTAGACGTCAAGAAATGCCTATGAATTATTCTCTTGTTATTGAACCGTTTGATGTTTGGGGCTTTGATTATATGGGACCTTTTCCTGCCTCCAATGGTTATACACATATCTTAGTTGTTGTTGATTACGTTACTAAGTGGGTAGAAGCTATTCCAACTAGTAGTGCTGATCATAACACTTCTATTAAAATGCTTAAAGAAGTTATTTTTCCGAGGTTTGGAGTCCCTAGAAATCTTATGATTGATGGTGGTTCACACTTTATTCATGGTGCTTTCCGTAAGATGCTTGCTAAGTATGATGTCAATCATAGAATTGCATCTCCTTATCACCCACAGTCTAGTGGTCAAGTAGAGTTGAGCAATAGAGAGCTCAAATTAATTTTGCAAAAAAATATGAATAGATCTAGAAAGAATTGGTCCAAAAAACTTGATGATGCATTATGGGCCTATAGAACTGTGTACAAAAATCCTATGGGTATGTCTCCATATAAGATGGTTTATGGAAAAGCATGTCATTTACCTCTTAAACTTGAACATAAAGCATATTGGGCTATTAAAGAGCTCAATTATGACTTCAAACTTGCTGGTGAGAAAAGGTTATTTGATATTAGCTCACTTGATGAATGGAGAACCCAAGCATATGAGAATGCCAAGCTCTTCAAGGAAAAAGTCAAACACTGGCATGATAAGAGGGTACAAAGGCGTGAGTTTAACGTAGGCGATTATGTGTTATTATCCAACTCTCGTTTAAGATTTTTTGCAGGAAAACTTCTCTCAAAATGGGAAGGTCCCTACGTTATCGAGGAGGTCTATCATTCCGGTGCTATAAAAATTAACAACTTTGAAGGCACAAATCCGAGGGTGGTTAATGGTCAAAGAATTAAACATTATATTTCAAGTAATCCCATCAATGTTGAAACTAATATTATTGAAACCATAACCCCTGAGGAATACATAAGAAACACTTTCCAGAATGTTCCAGACTCCGAAACGGCATAGGTACGTGGTACGGTAAGTAAACCGACTCCAAAACAACTCTTATGGCAATTTTCATCAGTTTTGGATTATTTAAGGATTTTAGGAAGAAAGAAGTAGTCTGAAAGGTACACGAGGTTCCCACGAGAGAGGAGGGCGCCCCCCCCTGTAGGGCGCGCCCCCTGTCTCGTGGGCACCTCGTGTGCCTCTCGGACTCCGTTTTCTTGTATGTTACGTATTTTGGTCGATAAAAATTCATTATATATACTCCCGAAGGTTTTGACCACCGTATCACGCAAATATCCTCTGTTTTCGTTTCGAGCTGTTTCTGTTTCAGATCTAGAGCATCATGACGTCTTCAAGCGCTCCCAAGGACAAATGTTTCGAGAGGGTTATCAACCCCTATCTTGCGGAGGTGCTACATCACCCTCAAACCATTGAGATGCGTGAGGGGGTGTTGCACATCCGTGATGTGGAAGGACCAAGGCGTACCGGGAGCATGGAGACAAAGCTCGAAGCCATAGAACAAGAAGTTTTCAAGTGTCAAGGGATGGTGGAGCATGGACTCAACGCCAACCAGATGATGATCACGGAGTTCACCAACAACCACAAGTTGGATGCCAAAGACATTGGGGAGACCATCTTCAAGCTTCAAGAGAAAATCGAGCACCTCCAAGCCCAGATTTATGACCTGCAAAACCAGAACTGTGAGTATGAATATAGATTCAAGCGAATGAGTTTGGCTGCAGATTTAAGGATCCCGGAGACTCGATCATCCTTTTATGATGGAGAGCCTATGCCTTGGAAGATGGATGACAAGCCTACTCCATCAACAACTCCTACTTCACCTCCTCCAAAGAAATAATCACATGGGTATCGACACTCCCCTTGGCAACTGCCAAGCTTGGGGGAGGTGCCCCGGTATCGTATCACCATCACACTCCTATCTTTATCGCTTTATTTAGTTCGATCCTTTTAGTAGTATCTTGATCTATTAGTTCTAAGTTTTGATATCAAGTAGTTTTGAGTTTTTCGTTGTGATCTCTTTTTGTAAGCGAGTCCATGTGCTATCTATAATAAAAATTAGTGTTGAGTCAAGGGCTTTGCTATGTTGCTATGATCTTGAGAAAGTAGAAAGAACAAAAGAGTTCATATTGATCTTATGGATAGTGATAACTTCACACATAGAAAGTATGAGGCATAAAAATTGTTGAGAGTTGATGAACGTAGCCTTGGTCATCGTTGCAATTAATAGGAAGTGATAAGGAAAGAGGGGTTCACATATAGATATATTATCTTGGACATCTTTTATGATTGTGAAGCACTCATTAAGTATGACATGCTAAAAGAGTTGACGTTGGACAAGGAAGACAATGTAATGGTTTATGTTTTCCGACATCTCAGTTAAAGTATATTGTCAGTGACCTTCTAAAACATGTTGAGCTTGCCTTTCCCCCTCATGCTAGCCAAAACTCCTTGCACCAAGTAGAGATACTACTTGTGCTTCCAAATATCCTTTAAACCCAGTTTTGCCATGAGAGTCCACCATACCTACCTATGGATTGAGTAAGATCCTTCAAGTAAGTTGTCATCGGTGCAAGCAATGAAAATTGCTCTCTAAATATGCATGACTTATTAGTGCAGAGAAAATAAGCTTTGTACGAACTTGTTGTGGAAGTAATAAAAGCGACGGATTGCATAATAAAGGTCCACATACAAGGGCAATATAAAGTGACGTTCTTTTGCATTAAGATTTTATGTATCCAACCCTAAAAGCGCATGACAACCTCTGCTTCCCTCTGCGAAGGGCCTATATTTTACTTCATGTTTTACTCTAATACTTGAGTCAAGGTGATCCTCACCTTTCCCTTTTTCATTTTATCCTTTGGCAAGATCTTCATGTTTGAAAGATCATGATATATATATCCGATTGGATGTAAGTTGGCTTAGGCTATTATTGTTGACATCACCTAAAGGTGAATACGTTGGGAGGCAACAAATAAGCCCCTATCTTTCTCAGTGTCCGGTTGAAACTCTATAACCACAAGTATTGCGTGAGTGTTAACAATTATGGGAGACTACGAGATAGTTGAGTATGTGAGCTTGTTGAGAAGCTCTATTAGTGACTCTTTCTGATATTACAATAAATTGCAATTGCTTCAATGTATGAGATTATAGTTTGTTAGCTCCGAATGAAGTTTTTGAACCATACTTGACTTTGTGAATTGCTTATTACTTGAACATAGGAAATCATATGACAAAATCCATATATGTTGATGTTATTAGAATGATCATGATGCCCTCATGTCCGTATTTTTATTTTTATTGACACCTCTATCTCTAAACATGTGGACATATTTTTTGATTTCGGTTTCCGCTTGAGGACAAGCGAGGTCTAAGCTTGGGGGAGTTGATACGTCCATTTTGCATCATGCTTTTATATCAATATTTATTGCATTATGGGCTGTTATTACACATTTTATCTCAATACTTATGGCTATTCTCTCTTATTTTACAAGGTTTACCATGAAGAGGGGGAATGCCGGCAGCTGGAATTCTGGCTGGAAAAGGAGCAAACGTTGGAAACCTATTCTGCACAACTCCAAAAGACCTGAGACTCCATGAAACAACTTTTTGGATTTATTAAGGAATTATGAGAAAAAGAAATAGGCCAGGGGGCCCACACCCTGTCCAGGAGACAGGAGGGCGCCCCCCTAGGGGGGGCGCCCCCTATCTCCTGGGGCCCTGGTGGGCCTCCGGCGTCCATCTTATGCTATATGAAGCGTTTTGTCCTGGAAAAATTCATGGGCAAGCTTACGAGACGAAACTCCGCCGCCACGAGGCGGAACCTTGGCAGAATCAATCTAGGGCTCTGGCGGAGCTGTTCTGCCGGGGACACTTCCCTCCGGGAGGGGGAAATCATCACCAACGTCATCACCAATGATACTCTCATCGAGAGGGGGTCAATCTCCATCAATATCTTCACCAGCACCATCTCATCTCAAAACCTAGTTCATCTCTTGTATCCAATCTTGTATCCAAAACCACAAATTGGTACCTGTGGGTTGCTAGTAGTGTTGATTACTCCTTGTAGTTGATACTTATTGGTTTACTTGGTGGAAGATCATATGTTCAGATCCTTAATGCATATTATTACACCTCTACTTATGAACATGAATATGGTTTGTGAGTAGTTACGTTTGTTCCTGAGGACATGGGTGAAGTCTTGCTATTAGTAGTCATGTGAATTTGGTATTCGTTCGATATTTTGATGAGATGTATGTTGTCTCTCCTCTAGTGGTGTTATGTGAACGTCGACTACATGACTCTTCACCATTATTTGGGCCTAGAGGAAGGCATAGGGAAGTAATAAGTAGATGATGGGTTGCTAGAGTGACAGAAGCTTAAACCCTAGTTTATGCGTTTCTTCGTTAGGGGTTGATATGGATCCATATGTTTAATGATGTGGTTAGGTTTACCTTAATACTCCTTTTTGTAGTTGCGGACGCTTGCAATAGGGGTTAATTATAAGTGGGATGCTTGTCCAAGTTAGGGCAGTACCCAAGTGCCGGTCCACCCACATATCAAATTATCAAAGTACCGAACGCGAATCATATGAGCGTGATGAAAACTAGCTTGACGATAATTCCCAATGTGTCCTCGGGAGCTTCTTCCTTATTATTAGATTTTGTCCAGGCTTATCCTTTGCTACATAAAGGATTGGGCCACCTTGCTGCACTTTATTTACTTTATTTACTTTTGCTCATTACTATTTATCTTATCACAAAACTATCTATCACCTACTATTTCAGTGCTTGCAGAGAAAACCTTACTGAAAACCGCTTATCATTTCCTTCTGCTCCTCGTTGGGTTCGACACTCTTACTTATCAAAAGGACTACGATAGATCCCCTACACTTGTGGGTCATCATGGTGACAATGGGATATTCACGTGAGCCACTTGATGTATGTTTTGGTGATAAACTTGTGGGTTCTGTGACCTTGTGAACTTATGCATTGGGGTTGGCACATGTTTTCGTCTTGACTCTCCGATAGAAACTTTGGGGCACTCTTTGAAGTTCTTTGTGTTGGTTTGAATAGATGAATCTGAGATTGTGTGATGCATATTGTATAATCAAACCCACAGATACTTGTGGTGACATTGGAATATCTATGTGACATTAGGGTTTTGGTTGATGTGTGTCTTAAGGTGTTATTTTAGTACGAACTCTAGGGCTGTTTGTGACACTTATAGGAATAGCCCAATAGATCGATCAGAAAGAATAACTTTGAGGTGGTTTCGTACCCTACAATAATCTCTTCATTTGTTCTCCGTGATTAGTGACTTTGGAGTGACTCTTTGTTGCATGTTGAGGGATTGATATATGATCCAATTATGTTATCATTGTTGAGAGAACTTGCACTAGTGAAAGTATGAACCCTAGGCCTTGTTTCAAAGCATTACAATACCGTTTTTGCTCACTTTTGTTACTTGCTACCTTGCTGTTTTTATATTTTCAGATTACAAAAACCTATATCTACCATCCATATTGCACTTGTATCACAATCTCTTCGCCGAACTAGCGCACCTATAAAATCTACCATTGAATTGGGTGTGTTGGGGACACAAGAGACTCTTTTTTATTTGGTTACAAGATTTTTGAGAGAGACCATCTTCATCCTACGTCTCCAGTGGATTGATAAACCTTAGGTCATCCACTTGAGGGAAATTTGCTACTGTTCTACAAAACTCTGTGCTTGGAGGCCCAACACGAGTCTACAAGAAGAAGGTTGCGTAGTAGACATCAGTCGCCATTGTTTTCACACAAGATTAGAAAAAAAAGCAGGTTGCCAAAAAAAGCAAGAAATGACTCACTCGCTCAAGTTTACTATATGACATGTTTGCCACCACCCTACACAACAGTGATAGGATAGTTAGGCTATATTAACAATGGTGGTATGATACGTCTCCAACGTATATATAATTTTTTATTGTTCCATGCTGTTATATTATCATTCTTGGATGTACAATCATTTTATAGCAACTTTATAACATTTTTTAGGACTAACCTATTGACATAGTGCCCAGGCCAGTTGCTATTTTTTGCTTGTTTTTACATCGCAGAAAATCAATATCAAACAGAGTCCAAATGCAGCAAAACTTTTTGGAGATTTTTTGGACTAGAAGACATCTAGTGGGCCAGAGAAGCACCTGGGGGTGCCTCGAGGGGGGCATAACCCACCAAGACGCGCCTGGGGGATGATGTCTACTACACAACTTTATTCTCGTAGACACGTGTTGGGCCTCCAAGCGCAGAGTTTTGTAGGACAGTAGCAATTTTCCCTCAAGTGGATGACCTAAGGTTTATCAATCTGTGAGAGGTGTAGGATGAAGATGGTCTCTCTCAAACGACCCTGCAACCAAATACAAGAAACCTCTTGTGTCCCCAACACACCCAATACAACGGAAAATTGTATAGGTGCACTAGTTCGGCGAAGAGATGGTCATAAAAGTGTAATATGGATGGTAGAAATATATTTTATAATCTGAATAAATAAAAACAGCAAGGTAGCAAATAGTAAACGGGCACAAAAACGGTATTGCAATGCTTGAAAAATGAGGCCTAGGGTGCATACTTTCACTAGTGCAATCTCTCAACAATGCTAACATAGTTGGATCATATAACCATCCCTCAAAGTGCGATGAAGAATCACCCCAAAGTTCCTATCTAGTGAAGAACATAAGATGGAATTGTCTGTAGGGTATGAAACCACCTCAAAGCTATTCTTTCCATTCGATCTATTCAAGAGTTCGTAGTAAAATAACACAAAGCTATTCTTTCTGTTCGATCTATCCTAGAGTTCGTACTAAAATAACACCAAAGAAAATTCATATCCATAATATTCAATCCAACACAAAGAACTTCAAAGAGTGCCCCAAGATTTCTACCGGAGAAACAAAAGACGAGAACGTGCATCAAGACCTATGGATAGATTACCCCAATGTCACCACGGGAATCCGCGAGTTGAATGCCAAAACATATATCAAGTGAATCAATACGATACCCCATTGTCACCAAGAGTATTCAATTGCAAGACATATATCAAGCGTTCTCAAATCCAAAAAAGTATTCAATCCGCTAACAATGCAATCTCAAAGGGAAAAACTCAATTCATCACAACAAGATAGAGAGGGGAAAACACCATATGATCCAACTATATTAACAAAGCCCGCGCATTATCAAGATCATGACATCTCAAGAACACGAGAGAGATAGATTAAACTCACAGCTGCTGGTACAAACCCTTGATACGTCCATTTTGCATCATGCTTTTATCCCAATATTTCCTTGCATTATGGGCTGTTATTACACATTATGTCACAATACTTATGGCTATTCTCTCTTATTTTACAAGGTTTATCATGAAGAGGGAGAATGCCGGCAGCTGGGATTCTGGCTGGAAAAGGAGCAATTATTGGAAACCTATTATGCACAACTCCAGAAGTCCTGAAACTCCATGAAAGTCACTTTTGGATAAGAATTTTTGAGCAAAGAAAGTACTTGAGGGGGCCCACACCCTGGCCAGGAAGGTGGGGGGCGCGCCCCCCTACTGGGCGCGCCCCCTCGTCTCCTTGGCCCCCTGTTGGCCCTCCGGTGCCCATCTTCTGCTATATGAAGGCTTTTACCCTGGAAAAAAATCATAAGCAAGCTTACGGGACGAAACTCCGCCGCCACAAGGCGGAACCTTGGCGGAACCAATCTAGGGCTCCGGCGGAGCTATTCTGCCGGGGAAACTTCCCTCCGGGAGGGGGAAATCATCACCATCATCATCACCAACGATCCTCTCATAGGGAGGGGGTCAATCTCCATCAACATCTTCACCAGCACCATCTCCTCTCAAAACCCTAGTTCATCTCTTGTATCCAATCTTGTATTAAAACCACAAATTGGTATCTGTGGGTTGCTAGTAGTGTTGATTACTCCTTGTAGTTGATGCTAATTGGTTTACTTGGTGGAAGATCATATGTTCAGATCCTTAATGCATATTAATACTCCTCTTATCATGAACATGAATATGCTTTGTGAGTAGTTACGTTTGTTCCCGAGGACATGGGTGAAGTCTTGCTACTAGTAGTCATGTGAATTTGGTATTCGTTCGATATTTTGATGAGATGTATGTTGTCTCTCCTCTGGTGGTGTTATGTGAACGTCGACTACATGACACTTCACCATTATTTGGGCCTAGAGGAAGGCATTGGGAAGTAATAAGTAGATGTTCGGTTGCTAGAGTGACAGAAGCTTAAACCCTACTTTATGCGTTGCTTCGTAAGGGGCTGATTTGGATCCATATGTTTCATGCTATGGTTAGGTTTACCTTAATACTTCTTTAGTAGTTGCGTATGCTTGCAATAGGGGTTAATCATAAGTGGGAGGCTTGTCCAAGTAAGGGCAGTACCGAAGCACCGGTCCACCCACATATCAAATTATCAAAGTACCAAACGTGAATCATATGAGCGTGATGAAAACTAGCTTGACGATAATTCCCAATGTGTCCTTGGGAGCACTTTTCTCATTATAAGAAATTGTCCAGGCTTGTCCTTTGCTACAAAAAGCATTGAGCCACCTTGCTGCACCTTATTTACTTTCATTGCTTGTTACCCGTTACAAATTATCTTATCACAAAACTATCCGTTACCTACAATTTCAGTGCTTGCAGAGAATACCTTACTGAAAACCGCTTGTCATTTCCTTCTGCTCCTCGTTGGGTTTGACACTCTTACTTATCGGAAGGACTATGATAGATCCCCTATACTTGTGGGTCATCAAGACTCTTTTCTGGCGCCGTTGCCGGGGAGTGAAGTGCCTTTGGTGAGTGGAACTTGGTAAGGAAACATTTATATAGTGTGCTGAAATTTTCTGTCACTTGTTACTATGGAAACTAATCCTTTGAGGGGCTTGTTCGGGGTATCTTCACCCCGAGCAGTAGAGCAAAGAGTTTCTCCTCAACTTACTGAACCTACTGAAAATATTTACTTTGAGATTCCTTCAGGTATGATAGAGAAACTGCTAGCTAATCCCTTTGTAGGAGATGGAACATTGCATCCCGATTTACACCCTATCTTTGTGGATGAAGTTTGTGGATGATTTAAGCTTGCAGGTATTCCCGATTATGTTGTCAAAAGGAAAGTCTTCCCTTTATTTTTGAAGGGAGATGCATTGACATGGTATAGGCTATGTGATGATACGGGATCTTGGAACTATAAACGATTGAAGTTGGAATTTCACCAGAAGTTCTATCCTATGCATCTTGTTCATCGTGATTGTAATTACATATATAATTTTTGGCCTCGTGAAGGAGAAAGCATCGCTCAAGCTTGGGGGAGGCTTAAGTCAATGTTATATTCATGCCCCAATCATGAGCTCTCAAGAGAAATGATTATTCAAAAAAATTTATGCTCAGCTTTCTCTCAATGATCGCACCATGCTCGATACTTCCTGTGCTGGTTCTTATATGCTGAAGACTATTGAATTCAAGTGGGACTTATTGGAAAGAATTAAACACAACTCTGAATATTGGGGTTCCGACGATGGTAAGGAGTCAGGTATAACACCTAAGTTTGATTGTGTTAAATCTTTTATGGATATCGATGCTTTTCGTGGATTTAGCTCTAAGTATGGACTTGACTCTGAGATAGTAGCTGCTTTTTGTGAATCTTTTGCTACTCACATTGATCTCCCTAAGGAGAAGTGGTTTAAATATAATCCTCCCATTGAAGTAAAAGTAGTTGCACCTATTACAGTTGAAGAAAAGACTATCACGTATAATGATCCTATTGTTCCCACTACTTATGTTGAGAAACCACCTTTTCCTATTAGGATGAAGGATCATGCTAAAACTTCAACTGTTGTTCGTAAGAGCAATTCTAGAACTTACACACCCCCTGAGAAAATCAAAGTTGAACCTAGTATTGCTATGGTTAAAGATCTCTTGGATGATAATTTAGATGGACATGTTATTTACTTCTGTGAATAGGCTGCTAATATTGCTAGACCAGATGCTAAGATACATAGACCTGTTGTAGGCATGCCTGTTATTTCTGTTAAACAGGAGATCATTGTTATCATGGCTTATGTGATATGGGTTCTAGTGCTAGCGCAATACCCTTTGACTTATATACAGAAATTATGCATGATATTGCACCTGCTGAAATAGAAGATATTGATGTTACTATTAAGCTTGCCAATAGGGAGACCATTAAGCCAGTTGGGATTGTTAGAGATGTTGAAGTCTTGTGTGGGAAGGTTAAATATCCTGCAGATTTTCTTGTTCTTGGTTCCCCACAAGATGACTTTTGTCCCATTATTTTTGGTAGACCCTTCTTGAATACTGTTAATGCTAGGATTGATTGCAAAAAGGATGTTGTTACAATTGGCTTAGGGGATATGTCTCATGAGTTTAATTTTGCTAAGTTTCATAGACAACCCCGTGATAAAGAATCACCTAGTAAGGATGAGATTATTTGTCTTGCTTCTATTGCCGTGCCTCCTACTGGTCCATTAGAACAACATTTTCTATACCATGAAAATGATATGTTTATGAATGAAAGAAGGGAAATAGATGAAGTATTCCTTAAACAGGGTCCTATTCTGAAACACAACCTATCTGTTGAAAATATTGAAACCCAAGGGTGATCCCATGTTTGAGCTCAAACCTTTACCTGATAATCTTAAATATGCTTATCTTGAGGAAAAGAAAATATATCCTGTTATTATTAGTGCTAACCTTTCAGAGCAAGAAGAGGAAAGATTATTGGAAACTCTGAAGAAGCACCGAGCTGCTATTGGATATACGCTGGATGATCTGAAGGGCATTAGTCCCACTCTATGTCAACACAAAATTAAATTGGACGAAGGCTCTAAACCAGTTAGAGATCATCAACGACGGTTAAATCCTAAGATGAAAGAAGTGGTAAGAAAGGAGATACTAAAGCTCCTTGAGGCAGGTATAATTTATCCCGTTGCTGATAGTGAATGGGTAAGCCCTGTCCATTGTGTTCCTAAAAAGGGAGGTATTACTGTCGTTCCTAATGATAAAGATGAATTGATCTCGCAAATAATTATTACAGGTTATAGGATGGTAATAGATTTCTGTAAATTAAACAAAGCTACTAAGAAAGATCATTACCCTTTACCTTTTATAGATCAAATGCTAGAAAGACTATCCAAACACACACATTTCTACTTTCTAGATGGTTATTCTGGTTTCTCTCAAATACCTGTGTCAGCGGAGGATCAATCAAAAACTACTTTTACTTGCCCTTTCGGTACTTTTGCTTATAGACGTATGCCTTTTGGTTTATGTAATGCACCTGCTACCTTTCAAAGATGCATGATGGCTATATTCTCTGACTTTTGTGAAAAGATTTGTGAGGTATTCATGGATGATTTCTCCGTTTATGGATCCTCTTTTGATGATTTCTTGAGAAACCTTGATCGAGTTTTGCAGAGATGTGAAGACACTAGTCTCGTCTTGAATTGGGAAAAGTGCCACTTTATGGTTAATGAAGGCATTGTTTTGGGGCATAAGATTTTCGAGAGAGGTATTGAAGTTGATAAAGCTAAAGTTGATGCTATTGAAAAGATGCCATGTCCCAAGGACATAAAAGGTATAAGAAGTTTCCTTGGTCATGCCGATTTTTATAGGAGGTTCATTAAGGACTTTTCTAAAATCTCCAGGCCTCTGACTAATTTATTGCAAAAAGATATTCCTTTTGTCTTTGATGATGATTGTGTAAAAGCATTTGAAATACTTAAGAAAGCTTTGATCACTGCACCTATTATTCAGCCACCTGATTGGAAGTTACCCTTTGAAATTATGTGTGATGCTAGTGATTATGCTGTAGGTGTTGTTCTAGCGCAAAGAGTTGATAAGAAATTGAATGTTATCGAGTATGCTAGTAAAACTCTTGACACTGCCCAAAGAAATTATGCTATTACTGAAAAAGAATTCTTAGCAGTTGTATTTGCTTGTGATAAGTTCAGACCTTACATTGTTGACTCCAAAGTTACTATTCACACTGATCATGCTGCTATCAAATATCTTATGGAAAAGAAAGATGCTAAGCCTAGACTTATTAGATGGGTTCTCTTGCTCCAAGAATTTTATTTGCATATTATTGATAGAAAGGGAGCTGAGAACCCCGTTGCAGACAACTTGTCTAGGTTAGAGAATGTTCTTGATGACCCACTACCTATTGATGATAGCTTTCCTGATGAACAATTAGTGGTCATTAATGCTTCTTGTACTGCTCCTTGGTATGCTGATTATGCTAATTACATTGTTGCTAAATTTATACCACCTAATTTCACATACCAGCAAAAGAAAAAGTTCATTTATGATTTAAGACATTACTTCTGGGATGACCCACACCTTTATAAAGGAGTAGATGGTGTTATTAGACGTTGTGTACCTAAGCATGAATAGGAACAGATCCTACGCAAGTGTCACTCTGAATCATATGGAGGACACCATGCTGGAGATAAAACTGCACATAAGGTATTGCGATCCGGTTTTTATTGGCCTACTCTCTTCAAAGATGCTCGTAAGTTTGTCTTGTCTTGTGATGAATGCCAAAGAATTGGTAATATTAGTAGACATCAAGAAATGCCTATGAATTATTCTCTTGTTATTGAACCATTTGATGTTTGGGGCTTTGATTATATGGGACCTTTTCCTGCCTCTAATGGTTACACACATTTTTTAGTTGCTGTTGATTACATTACTAAGTGGGTAGAAGCTACTCCAACTAGTAGTGCTGATCATAACACTTCTATTAAAATGCTTAAAGAAGTTATTTTTCCGAGGTTTGGAGTTCCTAGATATCTTATGACTGATGGTGGCTCACATTTTATTCATGGCGCTTTCCGTAAGATGCTTGCTAAGTATGATGTTAATCATAGAATCGCATCTCCTTATCACCCACAGTCTAGTGGTCAAGTAGAGTTGAGCAATAGAGAGCTCAAATTAATTTTGCAAAAGACTGTGAATAGATCTAGAAAGAATTGGTCCAAGAAACTTGATGATGCATTATGGGCCTATAGAACTGCATATAAAAATCCTATGGGTATATCTCTGTATAAGATGGTTTATGTAAAAGCATGTCACTTACCTCTCGAACTTGAACATAAAGCATACTGGGCTATTAAAGAGCTCAACTATGACTTCAAACTTGTCGGTGAGAAGAGGTTATTTGATATTAGCTCACTTGATGAATGGAGAACCCAGGTGTCAGGGATATACCCCGCGGTATGGCCCGGTTGGAGTCGTAAACCGGCCAGGACTTGGTAAACCGGCGGATGGTAAACCGACAGACATTGTTAAACCAGCAGGTGTTATTAAACTGGCAGACAATGTTAAACCGACACATAATGTTAAACCGGCAGGTGTTGTTAAACCGGCAGACATTGTTAAACCAGCAGGTGTTATTAAACCGGCAGACAATGTTAAACCGGCAGACAATGTTAAACTGGCAGACGTTGAGAAGCCCAGGAAAGGAAGTCAAAATAGTTTAAGTTAAAGTCCGAGTTGGACTCCACATGCAACCCGCCCCTTCAACATATATAAGGAGGGGCGGGGCTCCTCAAAGGGGGAGAAGAAAGAAACAATCTCTAGGGCTAGACACAACTAGAGGAGAGCCGGTTTACGGCGACTCCCTCATGACGATAATGAGATCTAGCCTCAAACATCATGTAGGGTTTTTACCGGATGATGTTTCCCGGGGCCCGAAGCTGTCTAAACCCTTGTCTTGTGTTGCGTCTCTCGATTCCGCTCAACCCCTCTTAAGCTACCACATAGATGCGTTGGCCTCGCGACTAAGTCCTCACACTAAGGACATCTGACGTGTTAATTCCACGACAGTTGGCGCCCACCATGGGGCCCGCGCACGGTGGTGTTGAGTTCTTGGAGGGATCTTTTCTAGGGTTCTAAGAGGTTCGCAATTTTTCGGCTCAACCAGAGCCGGCGTGGGGAATTCAGATCAACTGGTTGTACAGCCGCCTCACGCGCCGTGGTAACCCGCCAAATTCGAGACCAAGACAGATTTTGGTGCCAGCTTTGGGCGATTAGCCAGATCGCAGGATTAATGGACAAGAAATTTTTGCTACGACACTGCAAATCCAGAGGAATACTACAGCGATGCAGCAGGAAGAACCAAAACGTTTATGGCAGTTATTTCTTATGTGAGGGCAAGGTTGACCCGTCAAATCAAAGAAAAGGCTTGTCCCATGTGAAACTATCCAGAGCCAAAGTGGAGTACTACTACTACATACAGATTACTTTATTTGGTTTGCAATCTGAAGCTGGCGAGGAAGTACACCCATGTATGGCAAGGGTTTCGTTTCAAAGAAAAAAAAGGGGGAGGAAAGAGATCTGCTGGAAAACCACTTCCGTCTCCGCCAATGAGTCGCTTCTGCAGGCCTCGAGCCGCCCTGACCGCGTTCCACTTTGGCGGTGACTGGACCGCCATGGCGGTCTCTACCTTCGCCGCGGCCTCGTGCCTCCGAGCCACCCATCGCCGTCCCTTTCGTGGGGCCTCATCTCCCGCCGGACTGTTAAGCCGCCGTCGAGCGCTACGACCCGCTCGGCACCCACTTCTGCCGCAAGTCGCAGTAAACCGCCGTCGCCCCTTGCCGGATCAACCGCTCGTTAGCGTACCTCCGTCGACCGGCCTGAGCCGCCCCGGCCTCCTGTTTCCATTAAGTCTACGGCTCCCCTTCGCCTTCGTCGGCCTGCATCAGCTGTTGTCCGGACCACCGTTCGCCTTGACATTGCAGCCATGATGTGCTCGCCTCGAGCGTCTTCCACTGCCGCTGCTGAGTTGCGCCTCCACAAGCTGCGCATCATCCCGGCTGCGCATCAACCATTACTGAGCCGCTGAACCGCCGAGACGCTGTTGAGAGCCGCCGGTGATTCAACCACAGCTGACGACGCTCCCTGCCTTCACGGCCTCGCCCTCGCACCGCTCAGATTGGCCATCGCGTCTCCGCCTCGATGGATCACTTCATCAACCCGCCATGTCTCTGGATCGCCGGGTGACTCGCCGCGACCCCTGGATCGCCGGGTGACTCACCGCTGCCGCTACAGGCCTGCCCTCACCTGCTTTTGCCGTCTCTGGCCCAGTCACCTTGCTCCGCGGAGAGTCACTGCCGAGTAACCCGCCATTTCGGCGTAATCCGCCTCTAACAGGGGCCTGCACCTCCGAGCCGCCCCGACCGGTGCTGCGCCTTGAGCCGCCGATGGACTCCACTTCAAACCGACGTCAAACCGCCGGACTCTGCACCGACGGAACGCAGCCCACTGACGGGGGATTGCTGAGCCGCTCTCTTTCGATCTCATTCCAAGAACGCCTTGGCCTGTGTGCCGCGAGAATTTCTGCAACTACAACACCTGCTGGTTGTAAATCACTGTTGCGGATTCAGCCCGCCGGACCTCCTCTATTGAATCCATCCACGCGTGATCTCGCGTCTGAACCGTCAGTGGCCTCTCTGCTCCTACTGATGCGCCCGCTTTGAACCGGCGATCACTTCGAGCTGCTTTGGTCCGAGCGCGCCTCGCCTCCGCTGCTAGTTCTGCCATGGTCAAGCCGCCGGCGCGTTGTTCCGCCGTCAGGTGTCGAATCGCCCTCACACTGCAACTTCGAACCACTGGCCGCTGACCCGCTGCTCGAACCTGCGATATCTAATGTGTCGCGTGCTCGCGTCGTCTCCACTTCGAGCCACTATGGTTCTGCCCGTGGAGCTGCCCTGGTGTTTGACTCACCGTCCGTCCCACCCAGCGGCTTCGGCGAGTCAACCCGGCACACTGCGTCTTTTTTCTCTGACCTTGTGCGTAGCTCCGTCTCCAGGCCTACGTGCGCGTCGGCTCCAGCAGTCAGCCCCGTCCGTGTTGCTCAAAGAAAGAAGCGTTGAACCGGCGGGGAAAAGTCAAAAGCTCTTACTTACACAAAGATATAATTGAGCCGGTCTGATCTGCTATTGCTACTTGCGAGTCGTGGTGATTCGTTTGGTGATATTATCAGTTCGTTTAAATCCACCGGATGGCAAGAGGCTACAAAAGGGACAAGGATTCCAGCGTTGTGTAGTCAGCGGCTGGTGGTGCCTGCATCCTATCGCGATGGTTGCCGCCGGTGGCCGGTAGTCGGTGTTATTTTGTTGGAGGAAAGGAAAACAGGTGGAGAGAGTTAAAGCAAGTGCATGGAGTCCAGACGACATGTGTCAGCAGAGGGAGGCAGATAACGTTCTGTCATTTTCTTCCGGTTTAAAGGTGCTGCGTCACATTGATCAAGTTATCCCTCCACGTACCTGACAGTCACAGCATGGGAGTATCACGACTCACGAATGGCCTTGCATGGTATTTTCAATCAAAGTGATACACGTACAAACCTCATGTGAGACAAGAAAAAGACGAAGGAGGGCAGGTTGCATGGAGGCCTGGTGCTACAAATACTAAAGCTATACAGAGCAGTACTACATCAGAAAGATCAACTGTTCGTTCAAAAAAAAAGACAGAGGGTCACGTGGATATTATGTTACATCACATCAGCAGAATTCAACGTCCATATACTATTCAGTATTATATGGCATCAACATCTGCGTTCATCAGACAAAAACAAAATCAGGTGTTATGTCACGCCCAATATGCGACCCTATCCAAAAGGAACTCGAAGGTCCCACCAAGGATAGACCCGCATATTGAAACGCTTTTGCAAGGTGGATATCATTACATCAACATTACATAATAGATGGGGATACATACATAAGGCATACAATGCCACATGAATACAACAATACATTAAACAAAGATCATCATCCGACTACGGATGGAACACAAAACAGAAACTCAAATGACATCCACCCTGCTAGCCCAGGCTGCCGACCTGGAACCTATCCCCTGATCGAAGAAGCAGAAGAAGAACTCCAAGACAAGCAAACATCGCTCTCGCGTCATGATCATCGCATAACCTGTACCTGCAACTGTTGTTGTAGTAATCTGTGAGCCACGAGGACTCAGCAATCCCATTACCATGGGTAACAAGACTAGCAAAGCTTAAAGGGAAAGGAAGGGGTAAAGTGGTGAGGCTGCAGCAGCAACTAAGCATATATGGTGGCTACCATACGCAAATAAGAGCGAGAAGAGAGCAAGCAGAACGGTCGTGAACTAGTAATGATCAATAAGTGATCCTGAACTCCTACTTACGTCAAACATAACACAGAAACCGTGTTCACTTCCCGGACTCCGCCGAGAAGAGACCATCACGGCTACACACGCGGTTGATGCATTTTAATTCGGATCTGGTGTCAAGTTATCTACAACCGGACATTAACAAATTCCCATCTGCCTATAACCGCAGGCACGGCTTTCGAAAGATTATACCCTGCAGGGGTGTCCCAACTTAGCCCATGACAAGCTCTCGCGATCAACGAAGGAATAGACCTTCTCCCAGGAAGACCCGATCAGACTCGGAATCCCGGTTTACAAGACATTTCGACAATGGTAAAACAAGACCAGCAAGACCGCCCGATGCGCCGACATCCCGATAGGAGCTGCACATATCTCGTTCTCAGGGCAACACCGGATGAGACTAGCTACGAGTAAAACCAGCCCTCAAGTTGCCCCGAGGTGGCCCCGCAGGCAGCTCAGTTCGGACCAACACTTAGACAAGCACTGGCCCGGGGGGGGGGGGGCTAAAATAAAGATGACCCTCGAGAGAGAGACTCCCAAGGGAAAAGTAGGTGGTGGTGAGGCAAATGGTAAAACCGAGGTTGGGCCTTGCTGGAGGAGTTTTATTCAAAGCGAACTGTCAAGGGGGTCCCATAAATCACCCGACCGCGTAAGGAACGCAAAAATCCGGGAACATAACACCGGTATGACGGAAACTAGGGCGGCAAGAGTGGAACAAAACACTAGGCAAAAGGCCGAGTCTTCCACCCTTTACCAAGCATATAGATGCATTAATAATATAAGAGATATTGTGATATCCCAACCAAAAATCTGTTCACCATGGAGAAATCTTCAACTTTACCTGCAACTAGCAACGCTATAAGAGGGCTGAGCAAAGCGGTAACATAGCCAATCAATGGTTTGCAAAGGAAAGGTGTCAAAGGTTAGAGGATCATGGCAATATGGGATGGCTCGATAAACAGGTGATAGGTAACGCAGCAAAGCGGTAGAACGAAGCAACTAGCATAGCAATGATAGTAGTGAGATCCAGGGTAGCGGTCATCTTGCCTGAAATCCCGCAAGGAAGAAGAACGAGTCCATGAAGAAGATGAACGGATGAAGCCGAACCAATCGTAGACGAACGAATCCTCACGATCGCAACGAAACAGGAACTATCGAGAAGAAGCACACAACATAGTAAACACACCACTCATGAACAAGGCATGATGCACAAACAAGCATGAAGCATGACAAAGCTACATGAAGCTACTCATGGCAAGAGATGATGCAAACAAGAGCAACACATCAAGGCAAGTTTAAATGAGGTCGGGAACAACATATAACAAATCCGGTAAGTCCTCATATGCATATTTCAAAGTTAGTCCAGATATGAATAAACCTTATGTTCAAGTTGTTAAACAGCAAGTTAAGATGCACCAAGATGATCTACACGAGATTCTAGTCAAGTTACATATAAAGTCCATTTAGTTCGGAGCTACGGCCTAGAAGATATGAGCAAAACAAGTTAAACATGGCATTGATGCAAAAAGCACCCAAACATCAAGCAAACATGCCAAAACAAGGATGCAACATGATAATATGAAACTACATGCAATTCTAAGCAAGTTTCATATAGAGCACACTCAAAACGGAGCAACGGTTCAACACATGCACACTATACAAGTTTAAAGGACAAGCTGTCCAAAACAGCAACTAGGCATATTGCAAGCATCAAAACAATATGCTACAGCACCCCAAACATAATAACAAAAGGCATGGGCATGATGTACAGGTAAAGCACAACAAAACATGAACACTGAGCTATCTCTAGAAACTACTAGAACATACTCAAACACACATGGTAAGATTGCAAGTTTTAACAATTTCAGACTTTGCAGAAAATAACAGCACGATGCAATGTTTAGAGCTATCAAACAACATGTTACAGGAACTTATCATGGCAAACAAAGGCATGGCATGAATCTACTAATTGCATAGATCAAAAGTCCCTTACTGACCATAAGCCAAAAGGGATCAGAAAATATGATGGCACCCACGTGAACATAGCAAGTTTTAAAACAGATTCATACATGGCAGGAACATAAAAATGAAGGCATGTAGATGAGCTTGTGCAACTCACTACAGAGCAATACATGGCATGGCAAGGCACCCAACAGTAAGAAGGCATGTTTGTGAAGCGAACCAAGTCAAGAACAAGTCCATAGCCTGCAAGGATCAACTATAGCAACCTTGGCCAAATTGAATAACATGTAAACAATCTGCCAGGAAACAGTTTGAAGCAAACGTAGAGCACGAAAATGACATGCTAGACTACTCCAAAATTGCAAGCAAGGGCATGAATGGATAGACAATAACCTCTAGTTCCAAACACCCTTACTGCAGTATCTCAAATTATGCATGGATCTCTCTGTAGCATCAAGTTTACATGGCAACATTTTAACAGCAAAACAGGGACTAAAATCAGCATTAACATGATGCCTAGTTTGCATGCTTGTGCTTGTCACCACATTGATCATAAAAATACACGGAAAGCACCACTGTAAAGAAGACATGGCATGATTTTAACAGAAATCAGGGACTTAGAAGAATTTCGGGGGCAACCTCAGATCTGCACGGTTATCGATGCACGGCCGGATCTCGCCGGAGAGATCGCCGGAGTTGCGGGAGGAGGTGGCCGGAGCTCGGGGAGGACGATGGGGAGGCCGGGCAGATGGATCCGGAACGCGGGGCGGCGAGGGGCGCCGGATCCGGGGCCGGACGGAGGAGCTCGCCGGCTCGGGGCGCCGGAGGCACCGGACGGCAGCGGCCGGAGATGGCCCGGGGCCAGGGCGGCGGCGGATGGGGGGCCGAGCCGCGGGGAGGCGACCGGGGCGGCGGCGCGCTCCAGCACCGGCGCGGCGGCCGGCGCCGGGTGGCGGGGTCGCCGGCGGGCGGAGCCGCAGGCGCGCCGACGCGGGAGACGCGGGCCAGGCGGCGGCGCACGCGGGGCGGGAGGCGGCGTGGACGGGCTCGCGCAGGCCCGATCCGGGTCTCGCGGGCCGGCGGCGGAGGTGGGAGGAGAGAGAGGGGCGCGGGGGCGATGTGGCGCGCCGCGATTGGGCGCGGGCGGCGGCGCGGCTGAGGTGGCGGCGTGCTATTGGCCGGGGTGAGGTGGCTGGCGGCGGTGGACGCGTCCGGCGATGGGGTGGACATGTCCGGCGGGCGAGAGGGAGGATTTTTAGGGTTTGATCTGCGGGATTTCCCGGGGGAGGGGCTAAATATATAGGTAGAGGGAGCTAGGAGAGTCCAAATGGAGCACGGTTTTCGCCCACACGATCGTGATCGAACGACCGAGAGCATGGAGGGGAGTTAGATGGGTTTTGGGCCAGTTTGGAAGGGGTGTTGGGCTGCAAAGAGAGAGAGGCTTTACGGTTACCCGGTTAACCGTTGGAGTACCAAATGACCTCCAAATGGCACGAAACTTGACAGGCGGTCTACCGGTGCTATACCAAGGCCGCTTGGCAAGGCTCGGGCCATTCCGAGAAAGTTTAACACCCACTCATGAAAAGGGAGAAGAGGGGAACGCCGGAGGGCGTAGGAGCGTCGGATCGCGAAACGGACAACGGGGAAAAGGCTCGGATGCATGAGACGAACACGTATGCAATGCAATGCACATGATGACATGATAAAATGCAACACGCAAGCAAATGACATGGAAACAACGGATGAATAACTGGCAGACACCTGGCACATCGGATCCGGGGCGTTACAGCACTCCACCACTACGAGAGGATCTCGTCCCGAGATCTAGGATGGCACCGGAGGGAAAACGGAAGAGGAAGAGAAGAGGTAAAGCTAAATTGCTTCTTGGACAAACGAGTGAAACCAAAGAACCTTGAGAGGTTGAGAAATATGAAAGAAAGAAAACAACGAAGACGAACAAGATTGCAAACAATCTGTTAGAAAAGAGGAACAAGGAACATTACGAGAACTTGAAGGTTGCAAGGACATGAATCAAAAGTTTAATGGACAAGATAGGGTTCAAAACCACTCCCGTTACAACAAGATAAGAATGAATAAGAATGATATAATTTTGACAGCACTCGGACTGTAAATGGAAGGAATTAAACAAGAACTTGAGAAGATGGGATGATACTTGATGAAATCAACAACACACTGCCTCCGGAACTATTGAAAGAATGGCACAATGGGTAAGAAGGATTTCAGACAGCTGTCCGGTTGAGGAAGGAGGCAAAACTTGATAAGATGAGAGAACTCGAATGAAAACACAACACGCCGATTAAATGGATAAGCAAGAAAAGAACATGATCCTCACAATCGAGATGATGAGTGAAAAGAGCAACATCACAATGCCTCTGGAAGAAAGAATAGAAGATAGATCATTGGAAAGAAAAGAACGGAGAAGAAAATGACAATCTCTGCCACAAATGAACTTGGAAAGCATCCTTGCAAAGAAGGATTGAATGGAGTTGTTGAGAAAATCAACAACGAAAGAATAAGCTTGTTGTGGACTTATGGATAACATCTCAGAAATTATGAGGTGATAAACAGCCGCAAACGGAAATGATTGACTAGCTTAGAAGAACGAAGGAATGCAAAACTCCACTTCAAAAGAAAATGAAGAATTAATTGCACTTCGAAAAGCAAGAAGGAAAGATACTTGAACTCCTTGAACAAGAATCTTGATGAACACTTGGGAGAATGCATTAAATCATGAAGAACCATCATGAGGAACTCCGGTAACGAAAGGATGACGAGATAAAATGAAGGATGAAAGAATAAGATGAGCATTGCGATGATCTAGATGGAGGTTCCGACGAAATGACCGAGGAAAATTAGAACTCCGGAAAGAAATGATGAAAACAATTGGAACTAGAATTTATTGACCAAGAACAAACTCCGGAAGAAAAGAATTAATCACCTCGAAGAAATAAGAATAAGATTTATGTTATGCTTATCCTCATCAAATTAAATTGATGACTAGCAATGGATTTCGCATACTACTTATTCTCGTAGAAAGGATTAAGAGGGATATAGCGCAAACTTGTGAAGGTCTTCAAGGAACCACCGATAGGACTTGGAAACAACGAATATTTGATATGATAACGGAGGAAGAGAAATCTTGAACAAACCGCCGTAAGAATTGAAAATGAACGTATCAAAGGCACAATTCACCGGGAAGAATTGGAAAAACGAATGAATATACTTGAGGGGATTTAGATGCAAAAGAACGAAGAGATCATGAGCTGATTAAAGAACACTTGATAGATGCGCCGGGGTAATTGGATAACGGTAGCTGAAATGATGAGGACGAAGAATTATGACATGATGGCCTTCGGAGGAAAGAAATGGAAACAACTCATGAAATGCTCCGGATGGGTGAAAAGAATTCTCACAATCAAAAACAATTATGAGAGGATGGCAATAACGCTAGAACCATGAATCTTGAAGAGAATGGAGCAAGATTTAAGAGAAACTCTTCTTCGGTCTTCAAATGACGACGGGAAACATCACCAAAATTGCTGAGATACTCCGAAAAGAATAATAGAAAGGTTGAATCAACGATGAAAAGAATTTGAAAGATCTTGGAGAAAGACATTTGACTGATGATATCCATTCTTACGTCAAACTCTGAAAAGAATTGAGAAAACTCCGGGGGAATTAGAAGAGTCAGGTAAGATCCTGGAAAAAGACCTGTGGGTTAGGGCCCACTAAAAGATACACCGTTGAACAATTGATTGAAAGGGGGGGGGGGATTGCACCGGTTGAATTAAATGACTTGAACAAGATAACAACCTCGAAATATCTTGAACGGATTGAGAATGGAAACACAAGTCTTCCGAGATATCTTGAGCACTCCGGATAAGAATAGAGAGAGGTGAACAATTAAGAGGTGCACCGACATGGAAAAAACATTTGAAACGAGGAAAAGGGATATTATCAACACCGAAAGCTTGAATTAATCCACCGGAGAAGAATACGAGAATGAATAATGATGAACTTGAAGCTCCGTTAGCATCTTCATGGGAAATCACCGGGTAAGAACATTGATTGAAAAGAGTGAAGAAACTTCACATGAATAAATGGATACTTGATTAAGAAATCTGGGTCCTTGAAGAAAAAGGGTGGGAGGGCGGGAAAACAAAGGCAACTTGGAATAGATGAAACAAACACCGTTGAGAAAATTGATCTTGCAAATATCGAAATGACTGGATCCACTTGAAGAGAAGCGCACCGGTTGGAAAAGAATTAACATGACAATCTCGATGATCAAAAGGATTAGAACTCCCATAGAAATATGAGAACACCGCTTGAAAGGTATGGATTCAACATTTGACAATGAAGCAACTCGAATACCACAATTCAAAACAAAACAAAGGATTTGACTTGCAGAATAAGCCGGAACAAATACATATGATAGAGATTTACCCAATCCCATATCATGCATCTATCGGAAAGATATTCTAGGAGCTACTTGAATTCCCACCTATAAAACTCCCGAAACTTTCTGGTTATGCAATCTGGTGTTGGGGATACAGGGGAAGCAATATATATCTCACCCAAACTAACAATACCTACATCCAAGCTGTATCCATCCGTCAACACATAACCAAGAAACCTTCGGAAATCGTGTACCTCAACCTTCGAAAAGCATCCGTTATACGAGTTATGGCAATACTCCCGAACTCGCCCCAGTACTGGGTTATCAGGGTTATCTCACCAACAACTGCATAAAAGAGATTTTCGATGTCGGCAAATCTCAGGTATTCCAGAACTGCAACGATAAAATTGTGACGACAACACCTCAGAGCTCGACTCCCCGGGTCAAAGCCACATAAATAGACAGGAGGCACCAAGAATAATGTTCTCGTCACAAAACCATCGGAACGATTCCAAGATACCCGCGTGATCCTAAAATTTTTTAGTGAAATTTGAGGAGAGGAAAGACAAAACATCTATGTCAGGAGTCCTCACCAGAGCGACGAAGGGACTGAGGAGTAAAAAGAATCCTACTCTCCGATATATATAATCCTAAGACTCAAAATAGTTTTCTTCTAGACTCAATAACGGCCAACAAACAAGGGGGCTCCTAGGGTCGGTCGAGGCTCTGATACCAACTTGTCACGCCCAATATGCGACCCTATCGAAAAGGAACTCGAAGGTCCCACCAAGGATAGACCCGCATATTGAAACGCTTTTGCAAGGTGGATATCATTACATCAACATTACATAATAGATGGGGATACATACACAAGGCATACAATGCCACATGAATACAACAATACATTAAACAAAGATCATCATCCGACTACGGATGGAACACAAAACAGAAACTCAAATGACATCCACCCTGCTAGCCCAGGCTGCCGACCTGGAACCTATCCCCTGATCGAAGAAGCAGAAGAAGAACTCCAAGACAAGCAAACATCGCTCTCGCGTCATGATCATCGCATAACCTGTACCTGCAACTGTTGTTGTAGTAATCTGTGAGCCACGAGGACTCAGCAATCCCATTACCATGGGTAACAAGACTAGCAAAGCTTAAAGGGAAAGGAAGGGGTAAAGTGGTGAGGCTGCAGCAGCAACTAAGCATATATGGTGGCTACCATACGCAAATAAGAGCGAGAAGAGAGCAAGCAGAACGGTCGTGAACTAGTAATGATCAATAAGTGATCCTGAGCTCCTACTTACGTCAAACATAACACAGAAACCGTGTTCACTTCCCGGACTCCGCCGAGAAGAGACCATCATGGCTACACACGCTGTTGATGCATTTTAATTCGGATCTGGTGTCAAGTTATCTACAACCGGACATTAATAAATTCCCATCTGCCTATAACCGCAGGCACGACTTTCGAAAGATTATACCCTGCAGGGGTGTTCCAACTTAGCCCATGACAAGCTCTCGCGATCAACGAAGGAACAGACCTTCTCCCAGGAAGACCCGATCAGACTCGGAATCACGGTTTACAAGACATTTCGACAATGGTAAAACAAGACCAGCAAGACCGCCCAATGCGCCGACATCCCGATAGGAGCTGCACATATCTCGTTCTCAGGGCAACACCGGATGAGACTAGCTACGAGTAAAACCAGCCCTCAAGTTGCCCCGAGGTGGCCCCGCAGGCAGCTCAGTTCGGACCAACACTTAGACAAGCACTGGCCCGGGGGGGGGGCTAAAATAAAGATGACCCTCGAGAGAGCGACTCCCAAGGGAAAAGTAGGTGGTGGTGAGGCAAATGGTAAAACCAAGGTTGGGCCTTGCTAGAGGAGTTTTATTCAAAGCAAACTGTCAAGGGGGTCCCATAAATCACCCGACCGCATAAGGAACGCAAAAATCCGGGAACATAACACCGGTATGACGGAAACTAGGGCGGCAAGAGTGGAACAAAACACTAGGCAAAAGGCCGAGTTTTCCACCCTTTACCAAGTATATAGATGCATTAATAATATAAGAGATATTGTGATATCCCAACCAAAAATCTGTTCACCATGGAGAAATCTTCAACTTCACCTGCAACTAGCAACGCTATAAGAGGGCTGAGCAAAGCGGCAACATAGCCAATCAATGGTTTGCAAAGGAAATGTGTCAAAGGTTAGAGGATCATGGCAATATGGGATGGCTGGATAAACAGGTGATAGGTAACGCAGCAAAGCGGTAGAACGAAGCAACTAGCATAGCAATGATAGTAGAGAGATCCAGGGTAGCGGTCATCTTGCCTGAAATCCCGCAAGGAAGAAGAACGAGTCCATGAAGAAGATGAATGGATGAAGCCGAACCAATCGTAGACGAACGAATCCTCACGATCGCAACAAAACAGGAACTATCGAGAAGAAGCACACAACATAGTAAACACACCACTCATGAACAAGGCATGATGCACAAACAAGCATGAAGCATGAAAAAGCTACATGAAGCTACTCATGGCAAGAGATGATGCAAACAAGAGCAACACATCAATGCAAGTTTAAATGAGGCCGGGAACAACATATAACAAATCCGGTAAGTCCTCATATGCATATTTCAAAGTTAGTCCAGATATGAATAAACCTTATGTTCAAGTTGTTAAACAGCAAGTTAAGATGCACCAAGATGATCTACACGAGATTCTAGTCAAGTTACATATAAAGTCCATTTAGTTCGGAGCTACGGCCTAGAAGATATGAGCAAAACAAGTTAAACATGGCATTGATGCAAAAAGCACCCAAACATCAAGCAAACACGCCAAAACAAGGATGCAACATGATAATATGAAACTACATGCAATTCTAAGCAAGTTTCATATAGAGCACACTCAAAACGGAGCAACGGTTCAACACAGCAACTAGGCATATAGAGCAAGTTTCATATAGAGCACACTCAAAACGGAGCAACGGTTCAACACAGCAAGTTTCATACAGAGCACACTATACAAGTTTAAAGGACAAGCTGTACAAAACAGCAACTAGGCATATTGCAAGCATCAAAACAATATGCTACAGCACCCCAAACATAATAACAAAAGGCATGGGCATGATGTACAAGTAAAGCACAACAAAACATGAACATTGAGCTATCTCTAGAAACTACTAGAACATACTCAAACACACATGGTAAGATTGCAAGTTTTAACAATTTCAGACTTTGCAGAAAATAACAGCACGATGCAATGTTTAGAGCTATCAAACAACATGTTACAGGAACTCATCATGGCAAACAAAGGCATGGCATGAATCTACTAATTGCATAGATCAAAAGTCCCTTACTGACCATAAGCCAAAAGGGATCAGAAAATATGATGGCACCCACGTGAACATAGCAAATTTTAAAACAGATTCATACATGGCAGGAACATAAAAATGAAGGCATATAGATGAGCTTGTGCAACTCACTACAGAGCAATACATGGCATGGCAAGGCACCCAACAGTAAGAAGGCATGTTTGTGAAGCGAACCAAGTCAAGAACAAGTCCATAGCCTGCAAGGATCAACTATAGCAACCTTGGCCAAATTGAATAACATGTAAACAATCTGCCAGGAAACAGTTTGAAGCAAACGTAGAGCACGAAAATTACATGCTAGACTACTCCAAAATTGCAAGCAAGGGCATGAATGGATAGACAATAACCTCTAGTTCAAAACACCCTTACTGCAGTATCTCAAATTATGCATGGATCTCTCTGTAGCATCAAGTTTACATGGCAACATTTTAACAGCAAAACAAGGACTAAAATCAGCATTAACACGATGCCTAGTTTGCATGCTTGTGCTAGTCACCACATTGATCACAAAAATACACGGAAAGAACCACTGTAAAGAAGACATGGCATAGTTCAAAACACATGTAGGAATCAACCTCATATGGTGCACACATCAATCATGGCAAAAATGACAAAAGAGCTCGTTCTGATAACAGACAGCAGAAAACAAAATGAAGCACTCTTACAACAATGATTCGGGCATCTAGATGACCTCAAATGAATATGATGCAATGGAATGAAATGATCTACTCTTCGAGACGAATAATTTTACATATTACACGCGCAAAATGGAGCTACATATGCAGAGATATAGCACGATGAACATGGCATGATTTTAACAGAAATCAGGGACTTAGAAGAATTTTGGGGGCAACCTCAGATCTGCACGGTTATCGATGCACGGCCGGATCTCGCCGGAGAGATCGCCGGAGTTGCGGGAGGAGGTGGCCGGAGCTCGGGGAGGACGATGGGGAGGCCGGGCAGATGGATCCGGAGCACGGGGCGGCGAGGGGCGCCGGATCCGGGGCCGAACGGAGGAGCTCGCCGGCTCGGGGCACCGGAGGCACCGGACGGCAGCGGCCGGAGATGGCCCGGGGCCAGGGCGGCGGCGGAGGGGGGGCCGAGCCGCGGGGAGGCGACCGGGGCGGCGGCGTGCTCCGGCACCGGCGCGGCGGCGGGGCACGGCGCGGGAGGCGAGGCGAGGCGGGAGCGGAGCCGCGGTGGCGGGCGGCCGGCGCCGGGTGGCGGGGTCGCCGGCGGGCGGAGCCGCGGGCGCGGCGGCGCGGGAGACGCGGGCCGGGAGGCGGCACGGACGGGCTCGCGCGGGCCCCATCCGGGTCCCGCGGGCCGCGGCGGAGGTGGGAGGAGAGAGAGGGGCACGGGGGCGACGTGGCGCGCCGCGATTGGGCGCGGGCGGCGGCGCGGCTGAGGTGGTGGCACGCTATTGGCCGGGGTGAGGTGGCTGGCGGCGGTGGACGCGTCCGGCGGCGGGGTGGACATGTCCGGCGGGCGAGAGGGAGGATTTTTAGGGTTTGATCTGCGGGATTTCCCGGGGGAGGGGCTAAATATATAGGTAGAGGGAGCTAGGAGAGTCCAAATGGAGCACGGTTTTCGCCCACACGATCGTGATCGAACGACCGAGAGCATGGAGGGGAGTTAGATGGGTTTTGGGCCAGTTTGGAAGGGGTGTTGGGCTGCAAAGAGAGAGAGGCTTTACGGTTACCCGGTTAACCGTTGGAGTACCAAACGACCTCCAAATGGCACGAAACTTGACAGGCGGTCTACCGGTGCTATACCAAGGCCACTTGACAAGGCTCGGGCCATTCCAAGAAAGTTTAACACCCACTCACGAAAAGGGAGAAGAGGGGAACGCCGGAGGGCATAGGAGCGTCGGATCGTGAAACGGACAACGGGGAAAAGGCTCGGATGCATGAGACGAACACGTATGCAATGCAATGCACATGATGACATGATAAAATGCAACACGCAAGCAAATGACATGGCAACAACGGATGAATAACTGGCAGACACCTGGCGCATCGGATCCGGGGCGTTACATGTTATCCCTCCTATATATTTTATCAGTACATTTTAATTTTTCTAAGCACCATTACGCTGCCCTATTGGTGTTTTTATATACAGGTAAAATTATTGTTATGCTGCGGGTATAGAGCACGCGATGCCAATGTTCGACAACGGCGTTTTCCTCCGTGTCATATTACCCGATGAACGAACGACCGGTTCACGCGTCCGCACCGGTTTACAACGCGGAGGACAACTTGTTCGTCCGCACTGGTTTACAACGTCGCGGCTGATTCATTTATCTGTTCCCACGGCTGACTCAACCGTGATTGATTTCAGCTTCACGATGGTGATCATCAACTCCACGGTGGATAACCCCTGAGGTGAAATCCATCCAATATATTTTATATTACATACTGTCTTCTTTAAAAGAGTAATTACTCCGGCTTGCACAGTTATCTAATGTAGGACCCTAAACCGCCATATTTGTGCAAATTTAAAGGCCGTCAGAAATTTCCGGCTTAAAAAGAAGGATTCCGGTTCAATATCCGGCTTAAGGGAAAGTTATCTCCCACAAAGCTTTGAAGCTCTTGATACCCGTTTCAAAATACCGGTTCAAGAAGAATTTATCTCTTGCAGAAAGTTAAAGGTTGCCGAAGAGGACCTGCTGCCCTGATGCACGGTTCAAACATGGGTATTCTACCTTATGGGCTCATCTTTATATGATCACTTGGGGGCTTCCTGTTCAAACATAGGTGCGTTCACCAAAGAGAACATAGCATTACTACCCTCTTGACGCGGCTATCAAACCAATGTTATCATAAGGGGCCAAAGAGAGTTTGTTGCGATGCACAGCTCCAACATAGGCACCCGATGAGCACAGCTCAGAAGTATATCACATGGGGGCTTCAGCTGACAAAGCGGAGTACTACCTGTTAAACCGGCTATCACGCCACAAAAGCTTGGGAGCTTCACACCCAAAGGGACAAAGAGAGTTTTCGATGCTATGCACAACTCAAACATAGGCACCTAATGAGCACAACTCATCATGTTACTTGGGGGCTCCTTGGTCCAATACTAAGAAGTTTGAATGGACCCTTGTAGCTGGGTATCGACCCACGGCTTGGAAGCCTGGTATATTTACCTAAAACCCCGGGTTAACCTGCCTTCATCAAGTAAGACACTCCTATCCAGGTCATCCTGGCACGACCCTCCGAACGTTTGACAGTTACTCTCATTGAGACCCTACACTTGTCAAAGTTAAAATGGTGATTGGTTAGTTGGAGGTCCCTCTTAAAAGGCTTTGTTAAATGGTTCAACTCAGTGGCCTGGCAGCCCATGAAAAGCCTCAAATTTGGGTCTGGCAGCCCTCAAAAAGCCTCGACTACACGGTTTTATTTGCCTTTGTCAAGATTTTTCTCTTTTGATAAATTTTATGTTGAACTGGTGTCTATTGACCCGGCATGACTATCAGTCATCAAATTAACCCGGTGTTCATTAACCCGGCTCGACTTTCAACTACAAGTTGCCAGTACATAATCACTTATAATACGGTGTTTATTGACCCGGCCTGGCTTTGGACTATAAGTCACCATCATATATTTGGATTGCGCCATTGGAATTATGCGCTTATAAATCATTGGGTATATTATTCAAATAGCCAACATGGCTGGATTTTTATTACGGTTATCAATAACCAGTATTATGATTAAGGTTTTCAAAGTCACTTTAGCGCAATGGCTATCATATTATCAATGGATATGATTTTTATTCTACAATTGAAGGAATAGTCCCGAGTTGCTTCAGGCTTACAACCCGGCACTTGGGGGCTACATTATTTAAGTTGAGATTACATCAAATATGCAAGTCTCATGCCGCTGCAAGCATGCACCATGACACTTGGGGGCTAATGCAAAGTCATTCTTTGTTCATCTTATTGAATACCCGACTCATCACATTATAATGAGCCAGCCCTTGGGGGCTACCAATTGCTCCTGTCAAACAATTCAAGGTACAAAGCTTTTTATTTCATTATATTGAAGGGTCCACTGCTCAGTTGGTAAAGCACAAGGCTTTTAACCTTGTGGACGTGAATTCAAGCCCCATGATGGGGTTACATCATATGATGTTATTTTCATTGAAGTATACATCAAAGTCCCAGCTCAATATTATCTTACTGAGCCGGCCCTTGGGGGCTACACGTTGCTGTTTAAAGTTTACAAGATTATATTTACAAAGTCCCTGCTCATTATTGCGTAATGACCCGGCCCTTGGGGGCTACACTGGTTGAAGTTTTTATGAGCATCAGGAAATTACAAGTCCCAGGTTGCTGCAAGCATGACAACCTGGCACTTGGGGGCTACATATGTGGAATACTCAATTCTGACTAGTGATTGAGATGAACAAACTGGATTTCTTCAAGATTGTGATATTTATATTGAAGCAAGTCTTAAGATGTTGCTATGCTACCTTCTTAAGACTTGGGGGCTACAAGTGATAGTCAAATAAGAGGTATATTTTCAAGCTGGATGTTAACTACAAGTATGACCCGGTGCTATCAATATTTATAAACCGGCAAGTTCTACATTCTTAAACCGCCTGAAGATCAGATGAGGATTTCAAGGACCATTATTTTTGTTAAGTCATTGGGAGCTGAGTCAAAGAAGTTATTCTTCACAATATTTCTCTGTGACAAACCAATGTCAGCAAATTCATTATGAAGCTGGCCTATTAAACCGGATTTTCTAGAAGAAGGAAGTTACAAGTACTTAAGGATGATCAGGATCAGTTTAACATGGATAAATCCAAATTAAACTGGGGGCTAATGTCAGGGATATACCCCGCGGTATGGCCCGGTCGGAGTCGTAAACCGGCGGATGGTAAACCGGCAGACATTGTTAAACCAGCAGGTGTTATTAAACCGGCAGACAATGTTAAACCGACACACAATGTTAAACCGGCAGACATTGTTAAACCAGCAGGTGTTATTAAACCGGCAGACAATGTTAAACCGGCAGACAATGTTAAACCGGCAGACGTTGAGAAGCCCAGGAAAGGAAGTCAAAATAGTTTAAGTTAAAGTCCGAGTTGTACTCCACATGCAACCCGCCCCTTCAACATATATAAGGAGGGGCGGGGCTCCTCAAAGGGGGAGAAGAAAGAAACAATCTCTAGGGCTAGACACAACTAGAGGAGAGCCGGTTTACGGTGACTCCCTCATGACGATAATGAGATCTAGCCTCAAACAGCATGTAGGGTTTTTACCGGATGATGTTTCCCGGGGCCCGAAGCTGTCTAAACCCTTGTCTTGTGTTGCGTCTCTCGATTCCTCTCAACCCCTCTTAAGCTACCACATAGATGCATTGGCCTCGTGACTAAGTCCTCACACTAAGGACATCTGACGTGTTAATTCCACGACACCAGGCCTACGAGCATGCCAAGATGTTGAAAGAAAAAGTTAAAAGATGGCATGACAAAAGAATACAAAAGCGAGAATTTAACGTAGGTGATTATGTGTTGTCATTCAACTCTCGTTTAAGATTTTTTGCAGGAAAACTTCTCTCTAAATGGGAAGGTCCTTACGTTATCGAGGAGGTCTATCGTTCCGGTGCCATAAAAATCAACAACTTCGAAGGCACAAGTCCGAGGGTGGTTGTCGGTGTCAAAACTGGCGGATCTCGGGTAGGGGGTCCCGAACTGTGCGTGTAAGGCTAATGGTAATAGGAGGCAGGGACACGATGTTTTACCCAGGTTCGGGCCCTCTTTATGGAGGTAATACCCTACTTCCTGCTTGATTGATCTTGATGATATGAGTATTACAAGAGTTGATCTACCACGAGATAGTAGAGGCTAAACCCTAGGAGCTAGCCTATGATTATGATTGTTCTGGTCCTACAGACTAAACCCTTCGATTTATATAGACACCGGAGGAGGCTAGGGTTACACAGAGTCGGTTACAGAGAAGGAGATCTAACATCCGAATCGCCAAGCTTGTCTTCCATGCAAAGGAGAGTCCCATCCAGACACGGGACGAAGTCTTGAATCTTGTATCTTCATGGTCCAATAGTACGGCTATCTGGAAACCTCCTAATCTAGGACTCCCTCAGCAGCCCCTGAACCAGGCTTCAATGACGATGAGTCGCGCACATATTGTCTTCGGCATTGCAAGGCGGGTTCCATCTCCGAATACTCCAAAGTAAATCTCGAACACTTAAATCGTGTCCAGCTCTGTAAGACGATTTTCACATACCACCGTAGAGAGAACAACATTCCACAAATATAATTTGTTGATAACTTTAGATAACGTGACATCACGCCATGGCCGAGCTATTACTCGAACCGTTTTCCCACAACCAGCCACCGCACATATTGCGAGGCGGTTTCCTTGGCACGTCTTGTCGAAGCAAAGATCGTGTCCCCTTATCATGAGATCCTCATTAATATGGGTACGGGTAACCCAACCGTGCCATTTAATGTGGCGCTTGGAAAATAAGCAATTTCATTAGGCAAGCGGGGAGGCGCACAGTCTTCACCACCTCTATAAAGGGATAAGGATCTCCCACTTTTACCCATGCCTTCTTCCTCCTTTGCTCATCCATTCTCGCACTCTCAAGCCCCAGCGCCCAAATTCTCACCTTCTCCGTAGAACCATTCGCAGCATGTCCGGAGCGGGAGGCAAGTGGATGGCCTCCTCCGTCACGGAGGAGGACATTACCAAGCGTCGGGCGGCCGGATACCTGGCTGCAAACATCACGCACAGGCTTCCAGTGGAGGGACAGATCACCCCCACTCCAAAGTCTCGGGAAAGAGTAGTGTTCCTCTCTCATTTCGTCCGCGGACAAGGATTTTCACTTCACCCCTTTGTCCGCGGGCTCATGTTTTACTATGGGCTAGACTTCCATGATCTAGCCCCAAATTTTGTCCTCAACATCTCGGCGTTTATCGTCGTGTGCGAGGCCTTCCTCCGCATCAAGCCCCACTTCGGCCTGTGGCTACGAATCTTCTGCGTGAAGCCGAAGATTGTGAGTGGCTAGCAAGCGGAGTGCGGAGGCGCCATGGTGGGCTGGATGCCCAACGTTACCTGACTTGACAGCTCCTTTGTGGAGACCGTGAAAGGGTGGCAATCGGGGTGGTTCTACATCATCGAGCCGTGTGACGCCAACTGGGCGGCGGCCCCCGAATTCCGATCCGGAATCCCCATGCGGCTCACCTCCTGGGAAAAGAAGGGCCTGGCCTGGGGCGAACTTGCGGAGCTGACAGGACTTCAGAATTGCATCAGAAACATGATGGAAAAGAAGATCAAGCTTGTGAACGTGGTCCAGGTTATGCTCTTCCGCCGGATCCTTCCATGCCAAAGACGGGCATTCAATCTGTGAGAGTTCGATCCGACCAAACACCAGACGCTGCGAGAGCTTTTCGGCATGATGCATAAGGACGTCTGGAAGGTGCTGTTCAAGACCACCGAAGTACCTCCTCCCACATCCGAGGACCGCAGACTCAGCGCCACGCGGCTCGCCAATCCGGTAAGTTCTCTGATCATCACTAGATGTACCTTTCGCAGCATATTCATGGGAGGATTTTAAGTCACCATGTTTATTGAATCAGGATTACATGGTGACGGCGGAGCGGATCGCCTGTACGGCTCCGCTACCGGAAGATCCAGCAACCGCACTCCTGACAGAGATGCTAGTTCCGGCGCCTTACAAGGCACCGAAGAAGAAGATCGAAAAGAAGGTCACGGGGACTAGGAAGTGTCTCTGGTGCAAGGGCGCACCGGACGCCTCGTCCGAAGACGATGAAGCACGCTCCTCCCATGAAGGGGAGGAGAATAAGAAGAGGGCCGCCCCATCCGGGGAGGATGAAAGGTCTAAGAAGGCGGCCGCAGGGACCAGGAAGGGTCTCCGGCGCAAGGCCGCAATAGACTCGTCGCCCGAGGACGGCGAGGCAGATTCCTCCCGCGGAGACGGGGGGAAACATGAAGGAATTCCCCCTCCCTGCATTGGGGAGGAGAAGAAAAGAAAAGCCGCCCCACAGGGGGAGGCTAGGACGCCGAAGAAGGGAAAGGCGTCCCTTCCGGATCACCCCGCCACGGCCGCTTACAGCGAGGAGGAGTGGCTGCCCAGGGGCAAGCCCCTGGCGAGATCGTAAGTATCCGCACTCCGTAATACTTTTCGTGCGACTTATCTTCATAGTTTGTTATAACGCCGAATACGCATATGCAGTCCGGCCAGGTCCCATCCCGAGGTATCCTCTTCAGATGGGTCTCTGAGTGATTTGGCAACGAATTTGCTCCCAACGGCCACCTCCCCTCGGCCTACGGATGACACGGAGGTGTTGTCCCAAAGGATACCAGAGCAGGGGGCGGAGGTTCTGGAGATGCCCCAAGGCAAAATTCCAGACGCCGAACACATGGGGGGGTAAGATCCCCATGGATTATGCTGACAAGAGCCGCAGCAAGTTGGGCTCCCCGCCGGACACTGTACCGGAACCTCCAAAGGTTCTGGATTCGGGTAGGCAGCCCCTTGCTAAGGAGGGCGAGCCGGCCGTGCCGATGACCTCCGCCGCACCGGAGGCGTCGGATAGTCTGCTAGAAGTGCTTCGCGGCGCTTCCATTGATGAAGAGCACCGTACTCTTATGAGTACGGTGATTCAGAAGGTCCGGTCTGCCAAAAGTGGATTGATCGAAGCCTGCACCGGCCTCCTAACAGGCTTTGAGGTAAGTAATCAAAAGTGTAAGAAATTATCACGCAATAGACAGTATCCCCTGATACTCTGTTTGGTGTTCGGAAAGAAAAGCCAAACGGAGGGTCAACTCTAAACCGCAGGAGTCTAACAGTATGTGTGTATGTGAATAAGCAGGCGGTGCTGCTTACCGCTGCTACCGGCACAGTGGAGGTCGCTGGACTCGAATAGGACCTGAAGCAGGCTGAAGAAGAGCTCAACCTCATGAAGAGGCAGCTCGAAGAGAACAAAGGTAAGTGATACCCCGTCCATGTGTCATATATAGGAGAAAAAATTGGTGACGCTAACAAAAAGCATCATGATTTTTTAATAGGGGCCATGACCGAAGTGGTGGCCCTGAAGAAAGTGCTATCCGAGACCGAAGACAAGGCGGCCCTGGAGCGTATTGAGCGTGAAAAGCAAGATGCTAGGGTGGGCGAGGTACAACAAGAGCTCCAAGAGTTCGGCAAGAAGTTCGAGTCCTTGGAGTGTGACTTCAAGACGCAAGAGTCTGAGCTTGCAAAGGCCCTTCAAAGCGCAAAAGACGCCAAGGCCGAAGCCCAAAAGGCCCAACAGGAGATCCAGGCGGCCAAGAAGATAGTGGCGGGTAAGGCATTCATTATGCAAAGCAAGCATGTGGAGGAGACATTTCTTTTACTTACCCAAAGTCGGAGCTCTCTAGGGGCATTCGCAGATCTGCCACGCAGCATATCAGATGCCACGGAGTTCTACCGTGCCGAAGAGGGGAGCTCGACGGAGAAGTTGTTCTGGTCCCAGTATACTGGAGCCGAACACCCCATGCCTCTGAGTGACCAACTAAAGCAATTGGTCGAACTCCACAGGGCAGCCGAACTGGCCATGAAGGACCTCATAGTCCGGATGTGGCCTGGTGAGCCCCTGCCCGACAGCTACTTCGGCCTTATAAAGCGGATGGTAAATGCCTATCCGCCGCTTGAAGTTATCAAGCAATCCGTTTGTATTGAGGGTGCCCGTCGGCCTTTGTCCGTGCAAAGATGCATTGGGCCAAGCTGGATGCAGAGAAGCTAGTGAAGGATGGACTGCCGGAGGGCAAGGCGCATCTCTACCCCAAGAAATATTATGATGGCGTTATGAAAGGTGCTCGCCTCGTGGCCGATGAATGTACCAAGGACATAATCTTTGAGTGAATGTACTCATGTCGTCTTTGTAATATGAAAACGAGTTTGTTTGCACTATATGGCGCTTTGTTGATTTAAAATATTACCTTCTGTGCGACTGTTTATAAAATTCTGAAAGTAGGCCAGTCGTCGGCTTCCGCCCCCACGTAACTAGTACTGGGGTGTTCATGGAAAACCCAAACAGTCTTTATCCAAATTTTTGGTCCTTTAAGGAGGTGTTTAGCGCAGCGAACAAGGCAATCGGACTATGCGGCTTTATAACTCTCACTTAGCCATAGAAGTCTACAATTTTAAATTTCAGCGAAGCCCCTAGAATTCGGAAAGCCGAATTGGGGCGCTATACACGCCTAAATCGGACAAGGCCGATTCCTTGCTAGAAGCGGAAAAAATCTTTAAGGATTTAAGACCTCTCGAACAGCGACCAGCTCTCGCCGCATCATGACGGTCAGTTTTCGGCTTTCTCTACTGAGGTGCTCGTCTGGAAGAACCGGGACACAATCGTAGTAGTTCTCCCTGCGCTACCTTAGCCGATATAATGAAATGTAAGGTACCAAAACAAGGGAGCCGGGCAAACCCAACTATTGACCCAAGACATGATTCGGAGCTGATGCATATAATGCTATAAGTTCGGGGTGTCGCACTGTCGAAAGTGTTCGGACTTATCTTGCCGTATTATGGGTCACCATAAAAAGCCCCTGGCAAACTGAACGTACCAAAGTGTAAGAATGCAATATCAAATATACTTTTTTAGGGAAAACGTGAAGATAGTAATAATAAGCTGACCCTGTATATATTATTTCCCGTTGTTTATTTAAATAATACGTCCAAGCGTATGTGTACAATTAATGCGTTAAGCAGAAACGAATAGGATTATTTGACATGTCCTATCCAAGGGCGGGCCGCATGCGGGTATGTAAAACAGGTATAATGATCATTGACAGAGACCACCTGGGTATTCCCTTTGTGCGCAAAGCCTTTTGTCTCCTTGGTTTTCCCTCCTGCGATAAGTCCGATGATCTGGTTCTCTGAAGGGGCTTCCCGAAAGTAGGGTCCTGAAAGAGAAAGAAGGTTATTAAAGTATGCGGGTCTTGTGGCGGTTGAACCGCACCGTGGACCGCATCACCGTTGCGCCTCCGCCTATGCCCATGGTATTTTGAGTGCATACTTGTGTCGCGCGGCACAAATGCTGCCTGAATGGGGATAGGGCGGAGGCCGGACTGCTAGTCGCACTCTTGACGTGCCTGGCGATCCTGTTGCAGAGTACTCCGGGCTCGCTTGACGGTGTTCGGGGTTGTTGTCGCCGAATTGGCGGTCTGCCGGAGAAGGCTGCTTTGTACTTCTGCCATGAGGGCCGCAGTGTGCTCTTCTGTACGGAGAGAGCGGTCTGTGTTTCCATTGACTGTTATAACCCCGCGAGGTCCTGGCATCTTGAGCTTGAGGTATGCATAGTGTGGTACCGCATTGAATCGAGCGAATGCGGTCCGTCCAAGCAGTGCATGATAGCTACTACGGAAAGGGACGATATCAAAGGTTAAATCCTCACTTCGGAAGTTATCCGGGGATCCGAAGACCACTTCTAGTGTTATGGAGCCCGTACAACGGGCCTCTACTTCTGGAGTTACACCTTTGAAGGTGGTTTTGGTGGGTTTGATCCTTGAAGGATCGATGCCCATTTTGCACACTGTGTCCTGATAAAGCAGGTTCAGGCTACTGCCACCATCCATAAGGACTCGCGTGAGGTGGAATCCGTCGATGATTGGGTCAAGGACCAATGCGGCTGAACCGCCATGACGGATGCTGGTAGGGTGGTCCCTACGATCAAAAGTGATCGGACAGGATGACCATGGGTTGAACTTTGGGGCGACTGGCTCCATCGCATAGACGTCCCTTAGTGCACACTTTCGTTCCCGTTTGGGAATGTGGGTGGCATAGATCATGTTTACCGTTTTCACCTGGGGAGGAAATTTCTTCTGTCCCCCAGTGTTCGGACGCCGGGGCTCCTCGTCATCATCGTTGTGCAGCCCCTTGTCCTTGTTTTCGGCATTTATCTTGCCGGCCTGTTTGAACACCCAGCAATCTCTGTTAGTGTGGTTGGCTGGTTTATCAGGGGTGCCGTGAATTTGGCACAAGCGATCGAGTATGCGGTCCAGACTGGACGATCCTGGGTTGTTTCTTTTAAACGCCTTTTTCCGCTGACCGGATTTTGAGCAACTCAATCCGGCGTTGACTGTCGTGTCTTCGGTGTTATCGCCATTGTTCCGACGCTTATGTCTATTGCGCCGTGGCTTGCCGTTACTGTCGTGAACATCTGAAGTGCCAGAGTTTCTTGGCGTGGTGCTACTGCGAGCCAACCAGCTGTCCTCGTCCGCGCAAAAGCGGGTCATGAGTGTCGTGAGGGCCGCCATGGACTTCGGTTTTTCTTGGCTGAGGTGTCGGGCGAGCCACTCGTCGCGGATATTATGCTTAAAGGCCACCAAGGCTTCGGCGTCCGGACAGTCGACAATTTGGTTCTTTTTAGTTAGGAACCGAGTCCAGAATTTCCTGGCTGACTCTCCGGGCTGTTGGGTAGTGTGACTCAAGTCATCAGCATCCGGTGGTCACACGTGAGTGCCTTGGAAGTTGTCGAGGAACGCGTTCTCCTGGTTTTCCCAACTGCCGATGGAATTTGCCAGCAGGCTATTCAGCCAGTGTCGGGCCGGTCCTTTGAGTTTAAGGGGAAGATACTTGATGGCATGTAGATCATCACCGCGGGCCATGTGAATGTGGAGAAGGAAATCTTTGGTCCATACCACGGGGTCTGTTGTGCCATCGTATGATTCGATGTTTACTGGTTTAAACCCTTCTAGGAATTCGTGATCCATTACTTCGTCAGTGAAGCAGAGGGGGTGTGCGGCGCCTCTGTGCCGGGCTATGTTACTACGCAGTTCGAATAAGTCTGGTCGGTTATGTTCGGACCGACCGGACTTGTTGATAGTGTATCCGGCATGACAACCATCGTCATGTGTTGGGGCGCGCCCTTGCGATCCGTAGATCGATCTTGGCTATCCTGCTTTGTTTTCCAATATGTCTCGCAGGTCCTGCTTATTGCCCCGGGCCGTAGTGTATTGGCGTGGGGTTGCAGGCTGGTATTCGGGCTGATACGCTATTTTATCCCGGCCACGAGGTGGCCGGTCAGCCTCATCCTGTGCTGGTAGTGTGGGCTTTAGGACCTCCTCCTCTAGTTGAGGTAGCAACTTGTGCTTTGGGTAACCTTTGGTGTGGCGCTCGAGTCCGTATTCTTCGGCTGCCAGGACCTCAGTCCATCTGTCTGTGATTAGATCTTGATCAGCTTGGAGCTGCTGCTGCTTCTTTTTCACGCTTCTTGCAGTGGCCATAAGCCAGCACTTGAAGCGCTCCTGCTCTACGGGATCCTCAGGCACGCCAAATTCGTCGTCACCGAGGCTCACCTCATCTTCGGAGGGAGGCATATAGTTGTCCTCCTCCAAGTATCCGTCCGTCGCCTGTTCATCTGGGTTAACATGCCCGTCTTCCTGTCCGGCCTGCTCGAAGGCAGGCTGATCGGGATTGTATTCATCTTCGGCACCATCCGGATTGTTTTCGTCTCCTGTGCCGGTATTGCTGTGGCGGGGCTTAGAGCGGTGCCAATGACGCCCATGCTTTGATTTCTTCCCTAAGGGGTTATCCTCTATTGCCTCATCGCCATTGGTTTCTTTGGGAGTGTCCACCATATATATATCATACGAGGAGGTGGTTGTCCAGCGCCCCATGGGCGGTGGTTCCTCTTCTTCTCCTGCATCGTCGTCCACACCGTCGATGTCTTCGGAGTTGAAGTCAAGTACATCGGTCAAATCATCAACAGTGGCAATGAAGTGAGTGGTGGGTGGGTAATGAATTTCCTCGTCGCCTGCTTCCCACTCGAGCCGGACATAGTTCGACCAAGAGTCTCCTGACAAAGAGAGAGACCTTAACGAATTCAGCATGTCACCGAAGGGTGAGTGCTGAAAGATATCCGCAGCGGTGAACTCCATTACCGGAGCCCAATCGGATTCGATGGGCCCGGGTGCGTACGGTCTGGAACCTACGCTGGACACAAGTCCGGGGGTCCGGTGACAAGGACTTCCTTAGAGGTGGAGTCTGTGTTCGGCTCTACCGCCGATGAGTATGCGGCCTCCGGGGCGGAGTCCATCCACCCGTCCTCGGACGACGTGATCTGCCTCGGATTTAGGTCCGGAGCTACTGCAGGTGCGACATCCCGAATATTGTCTGACAACAGATCTAAGCCATGCTTGTCGTGACTGTTCGGCACTCCTGGCGTAGGCCCGAATCCGTCGAAGATCAGGTCTCTGCAGATATCGGCCGTGTAGTTCAAGTTTCCGAACCTAACCTAATGGCCAGGGGCGTAGCTGTCGATCTGCTCCAGATGGCCAAGCGAATTGGCCCGCAGTGCAAAGCCGTCGAACACGAAGATCTGTCTGGGGAGAAAAGTCTCATCCTGGACCGCGTTGTTGTTGATGATTGAAGGAGCCATCGAGCCTTGCTGCGATGACACAGAGGAACTCTCAATGAAAGCACCAATGTCGGTGTCAAAACCGGGGGATCTCGGGTAGGGGGTCCTGAACTGTGCGTCTAAGGCTAATGGTAACAGGAGGCAGGGGACACGATGTTTTACCCAGGTTCGGGCCCTCTCGATGGAGGTAATACCCTACTTCCTGCTTGATTGATCTTGATGATATGAGTATTACAAGAGTTGATCTACCATGAGATCGTAGAGGCTAAACCCTAGGAGCTAGCCTATGATTATGATTGTTCTGGTCCTACGGACTAAACCCTCCGGTTTATATAGACACCGGAGGAGGCTAGGGTTACATAGAGTCGGTTACAGAGAAGGAGATCTAACATCCGAATCGCCAAGCTTGTCTTCCACGCAAAGGAGAGTCCCATCCGGACACGGGACGAAGTCTTGAATCTTGTATCTTCATAGTCCAATAGTCCGGCCAAAGTATATAGTCCGGCTGTCCGGATACCCCCTAATCCAGGACTCCCTCAGTGGTGAACGGTCAAAGAATCAAACATTATATCACAGGTAATCATATCAATGTTGAAACTAATATTATTGAAACTATAACCCTAGAGGAATACATAGGGGACACTTTCGAGAACGTTTCAGACTCCGAAAAGGAATAGGTATGTGGTACGGTAAGTAAACCGACTCCAAAACAATTCTAATGGCAATTTTCCCCCGTTTTGGAATACTTAAGAATTTTGGAAAGAAAGAAGTAATCCGGGAAGGACACGAGGCCTCCACAAGGGTGGAGGGTGCGCCCACCCATACTGGGCGCGCCCCCTGTCTCGTGGGCACCTCGTGTACCTCCCGGACTCCGTTTTCTTGCACATTACGTATTCTGGTCGGTAAAAATTCATTATATAATCTCCCGAAGGTTTTGACCACCGTATCACACAATTATCCTCTGTTTTCATTTCGAGCTGTTTTTCTGACAGATCTAGATCATCATGACGTCACCCTCCTTCAACAATGAAGACAAGGACGCTTGGCTATTGAAGATAGAACTGAAAAGAGAAGAACCTGATGATATCAACAAAGATGAAGGGATCAAGAAGGCCATGGAGGATCAAGCTCCGGCGGTGGAAGAAGAAACCATCCCTCAACCCTTACCTAACCTCTTTACTCCAACTGAGATTGAAGCTTTCAAGATGATTGAGTTAGCCCGCATACAGAACAAGTATCTCACACAGGAGAATATTTTGTTGAAGGATCATATCGCCGGACTCAAGGGCATTATCAGCAAGTTGGAGGAACTTTTACGCTCGATGTGCGATTATCCACCGTAATCATCACCACCTTCATCACCCCCGAGGACATAATCACATGGGTATGGGCACTCCCCTTGGCAACTGCCAAGCTTGGGGGGAGGTGCCCCAGTATCGTATCACCATCACACTCCTATCTTTACCGTTTTACTTAGTTCGATTCTTTTAGTAATATCTTGATCTAGTAGATTGAAGTTTTGGTATGAATTAGCTTTGAGTTTTGCTTTGTGATATATTTATGTAATTGAGTCTGTGAGCTATCTATAATAAAGATTAGTGTTGAGTCAAGGGCTTTGCTATCTTGCTATGATCTTGAGGAAGTAGAAAGAATAAAAATAATAAAAGAGTTCATATTGATCTTTTGGATAGTAATGACTTCACATATAAAAAGTATGAGGCATAAAAGTTGTTGAGAGTTGACAAACATAGTTTTGGTCATCGTTGCAATTAATAGGAAGTAATAAAGAAAGAGTGGTTTTCACATATAAATATACTATCTTGGACATCTTTTATGATTGTGAGCATTCATTAAGTACGACATGCTAAAGAGTTGATGTTGGACAAGGAAGACAACGTAATGGTTTATGTTTTCTCACATTTCAGTTAAAATATATTGTCATTGATCTTCCCAACATGTTGAGCTTGCCTTTCCCTCTCATGCTAGCCAAATTCCTTGCACCAAGTAGAGAGATTACTTGTGCTTCCAAATATCATTAAACCCAGTTTTTGCCATGAGAGTCCACCATATCTACCTATGGATTGAGTAAGATCCTTCAAGTAAGTGGTCATGTTGCAAGCAATAAAAATTGCTCTCTAAATATGTATGACTTATTAGTGCGGAGAAAATAAGATTTATACGATCATGTGATATGGAAGTAATAAAAGCGATGGACTGCATAATAAAGGTTCATATCACAAGTGGCAATATAAAGTGACGTTCTTTTGCATTAAGATTTTATGCATTCAACCCTAAAAGCACATGACAACCTCTACTTCCTTCTGCGAAGGGCCTATATTTTACTTTATGTCTTTTACTTTATGCAAGAGTCAAGGTGATCTTCACCTTTCCCTTTTTCATTTCATCCTTTGGCAAGCACCTCGTGTTGGAAAGATTCTGATATATATATCCAATTGGATGTAAGTTAGTATGAGCTATTATTGTTGACATCACCCAAAGGTGAATACGTTGGGAGGCAACATTATAAGCCCCTATCTTTCTCAGTGTCCGATTAAAACTCCATAACCACAAGTATTGCATGAGTGTTAGCAATTACAGAGGACTATATGATAGTTGAGTATGTGGACTTGCTAAAAAGCTCTATTCTTGACTCTTTCTGATGTTATGATAAATTGCAATTGCTTCAATGACTGAGATTATAGTTTGCTAGTTTTTAATAAAGTTTCTGAACCATACTTGACATTGTGAATAGATTATTACTTGAGCATAAGAAATCATATGACAAAATCTATATACGTTGATGTTATAAGAATAATCATGATGCCCTCATGTCCGTATTTTATTTTTATCGACACCTCTATCTCTAAACATGTGGACATATTTTTCGATATCGGCTTCGGCTTGAGGACAAGCGAGGTCTAAGCTTGGGGGAGTTGATATGTCCATTTTGCATCATGCTTTTATATCAATATTTATTGCATTATGGGCTGTTATTACACATTATGTCACAATGTCACAATACTTGTGGCTATTCTCTCTTATTTTACAAGGTTTATCATGAAGAGGGAGAATGCCGGAACCTGGGATTCTGGCTGGAAAAGGAGCAATTATTAGAAACCTATTATGCACAGCTCCAAAAGTCCTGAAACTCCATGAAAGTCACTTTTGGAATTAATAAGAATTTTTTAGCGAAGAAAGTACCTGAGGGGGCCCACACCCTGGCTAGGAGGGTGGGGGCGCGCCCCCCCTACTGGGCGCGCCCCCTGTTGGCCCTCTGGTGCCCATCTTTTGCTATATGAAGGCTTTCACCCTGGAAAAAATCATAAGCAAGCTTACAGGACGAAACTCCGCCGCCATGAAGCAGAACCTTGGCGGAACCAATCTAGGGCTCCAGCGGAGCTATTTTGCCGGGGAAACTTCCCTCCGGGAGGGGGAAATCATCTCCATCATCATCACCAATGATCCTCTCATCGGGAGGGGGTCAATCTCCATCAACATCTTCACCAGCGCCATCTCCTCTCAAAACCCTAGTTCATCTCTTGTATCCAATCTTGTATCAAAACCACAAATTGGTACCCGTGGGTTGCTAGTAGTGTTGATTACTCCTTGTAGTTGATGCTAATTGGTTTACTTGGTGGAAGATCATATGTTCAGATCCTTAATGCATATTAATACTCCTCTGATCATGAACATGAATATGCTTCGTGAGTAGTTACGTTTGTTCCTGAGGACATGGGTGAAGTCTTGCTATTAGTAGTCATGTGAATTTGTTATTCGTTCGATATTTTGATGAGATGTATGTTGTCTCTCCTCTGGTGTTGTTATGTGAACGTCGACTACATGACAGTTCACCATTATTTGGGCCTAGAGGAAGGCATTGGGAAGTAATAAGTAGATGATGGGTTGCTAGAGTGATAGAAGCTTAAACCCTACTTTATGCGTTGCTTCGTAAGGGGCTGATTTGGATCCATATGTTTCATGCTATGGTTAGGTTTACCTTAATACTTCTTTTGTAGTTGTGGATGCTTGCAATAGGGGTTAATCATAAGTGGGATGCTTGCCCAAGTAAGGGCAGTACCCAAGCACCGGTCCACCCACATATCAAATTATCAAAGTACCAAACGCGAATCATATGAGCGTGATGAAAACTAGCTTGACGATAATTCCCATGTGTCCTCGGGAGCATTTTTCTCATTATAAGAAATTGTCCAGGCTTTTCCTTTGCTACAAAAAGGATTGGGACACCTTGCTGCACCTTATTTACTTTCATTGCTTGTTACCCGTTACAAATTATCTTATCACAAAACTATCCGTTACCTACAATTTTCAGTGGTTGCAGAGAATACCTTACAGAAAACCGCTTGTCATTTCCTTCTGCTCCTCGTTGGGTTCGACACTCTTACTTATCGAAAGGACTACGATAGATCCCCTATACTTGTTTGTGATCAACCCTCAACCCTGAGGGTGGACTACTCCCTCCTCATCGTGGTGGCAGCCGGGATGATGAAGATGTCCACTGGTGATGATCTCCCCCTCCGGCAGGGTGCCGGAACGTGGTCTAGATTGGATCTCGTGGATACAGAGGCCTTGCGGTGTCGGAACTTCTGATCTAGGGCTGCCCCGAAGGGTTTTGGAATGTTTGGGAATTTATAGGGGAAAGAGGCAGTTCAGGGGGCACCCGAGGTGGGCACAACTCACTAGGGCGTTCCTAGGCCTCCTAGCGCGCCCTGGAGGGTGCTGCTCCCCTCGAGCCACTCCCTAGGTGCTTCCTTGGCCCACTGGATGTCTTCTGGCCCAAAAAATCCTCTAGGAGTTTCGTTATGTTTGGACTCCGTTTGATATTGACTTCCTGCGATGTAAAAAACATGCAGAAAACAGCAACTGGCACTGGGCACTATGTCAATAGGTTAGTACCAAAAAATGACTATAAAATGATTGTAAAACATACAAGAATGATAATATAACAACATGAATACATCATAAATTATAGATACGTTGGAGACGTATCAGGGGCCCAGGCGCGCCCAGGTGGGTTGTGCCCACCTCAGTGGCCTCCCGCACCACCTCTTCGCTCTATAAATGCCCAAATATTCCAAAAACCCTACGGGAGTTGACGAAATTTTGTTCCAGCCTCCGCCAGTTCCAGAACCACAAGATCCAATCTAGATCCCTTCTCCGACACTTCGCCAGAGGGGGAAATCATCACCGGTGGCCATTTTCATCATCCCGGCGGCCACCATGATGAGGAGGGAGTAGTCCACCCTTGGGACTGAGGGTTTGTACCAGTAGCTATGTGTTTAATCTCTCTTTCTCTCTCTCATGTTCTTGAGATGTCACGATCTTGATGTATCACGGGCTTTGTTAATATAGTCGGATCATATGTTATTTGCCCCTCTCTATCTTGTTGTCATGCATTGAATTTTCCCTTTGAGATTTCATTTTTTTGGATTGAATACTTTTATGGATTTGAGAGCACCTGATATATGTCTTGCATATGTATACCCGTGGTGACAATGGGGTATTATATTGGTTCACTTGATACATGTTTTGGCACTCAACTCGCGGATTCCCGAGGTGACATTGGGGTAATATATGAAGGAAATATGCCCTAGAGGCAATAATAAAGTTATTATTTATTTCCTTATATCATGATAAATGTTTATTATTCATGATAGAATTGTATTAACGGGAAACATAATACATGTGTGAATACATAGACAAACAGAGTGTCACTAGTATGCCTCTACTTGACTAGCTCGTGAATCAAAGATGGTTAAGTTTCCTAACCATAGACATGAGTTGTCATTTGGTTAACGAGATCACATCATTAGGAGAATGATGTGATTGACTTGACCCATTCTGTTAGCTTAGCACTTGATCGTTTAGTATGTTGCTATTGCTTTCTTCATGACTTATACATGTTCCTATGACTATGAGATTATGTAACTCCCGTTTACCAGAAGAACACTTTTTGTGCTACCAAACGTCACAACGTAACTGGGCGATTATAAAGGTGCTCTACAGGTGTCTCCGAAGGTACTTGTTGAGTTGACGTATTTCGAGATTAGGATTTGTCACTCCGATTGTTGGAGAGGTATCTCTGGGCCCTCTCGGTAATGCACATCACTATAAGCCTTGCAAGCAATGTAGCTAATGAGTTAGTTACGAGATGATGCATTACGTAACGAGTAAAGAAACTTGCCGGTAACGAGATTGAACTAGGTATTGAGATACCGACGATCGAATCTCGGGCAAGTAACATACTGATGACAAAGGGAACAACGTTTGTTGTTATGCGGTTTGATCGATAAAGATCTTCGTAGAATATGTAGGAGCCAATATGAGCATCCAGGTTCCGCTATTGGTTATTGACCGGAGACGTGTCTCGGTCATGTCTACATAGTTCTCGAACCCGTAGGGTCCGCACGCTTAAAGTAAGATGATAGTTATATTATGAGTTTATGTGTTTTGATGTACTGAAGGTTGTTCAGAGTCCCGGATGTGATCAAGGACATGATGAGGAGTCTCGAAATGGTCGAGACATGAAGATCGATATATTGGACAACTATATTTGGACACCGGAAAGGTTCCGGGTGAGATTGGGACAATACCGAAGCTCTGGGAGGTTATCGGAACACCCCGGGAGGTATATGGGCCTTATTGGGCCTTCGTGGAAAGGAGGGAAAAGGAGCAAGGGAGGGGGCGCCCCCCCACGCCCAATCCAAATTGGGAGGGGGGCCGGCCCCCCTTCCCTTCCTCCCTCCTTCCCCGTCCTTCCCTCTCCCTCTCCTAATAGGAAAGGGCGGAGTCCTACTCCCAGTGGGAGTTGAACTCCCCCCCTAGGACGCGCCACCCCCCTTGGCCGCCCCCCTCCTCCACTCCTTTATATACGGGGGAGGGGGCACCCCATAGACAGAACAATTGATCATTGATCTCTTAGCCGTGTGCGGTGCCCCCCTCCACCATAGTCCTCCTCGATAATATCGTAGCGATGCTTAGGCGAAGCCCTGCGTTGGTAGAATATCATCATCGTCACTACGCCGTCGTGTTGATGGAACTCTCCCTCGACACTCAGCTGGATCGGAGTTCGAGGGACGTCATCGAGCTGAACGTGTGCAAGAACTCGGAGGTGCCGTGTTTTCGGTGCTTGATCGGTCGGGCTGTGAAGACGTACAACTACATCAACCGCGTTGTGCTAACGCTTCCGCTTTCGGTCTACGAGGGTACGTGAACACACTCTCCCCTCTCGTTGCTATGCATTCCAAGATCTTGCATGTGCGTAGGAATTTTTTTGAAATTACTACGTTACCCAACAGTGGCATCCGGGCCTAGGTTTTATGCGTTGATGTTATATGCACGAGTAGAACACAAGTGAGTTGTGGGCGATACAAGTCATACTGCTTACCAGCATGTCATACTTTGGTTCGGTGGTATTGTTGGATGAAGCGGCCCGGACTGACATTACGCGTATGCTTATGCGAGACTGGTTCTACGGATGTGCTTTGCACACAGGTGGCTGGCGGGTGTCAGTTTCTCCAACTTTAGTTGAACCGAGTGTGGCTACGCCCGGTCCCTGAGAAGGTTAAAACAGCACTAACTTGACGAACTATCATTGTGGTTTTGATGTGTAGGTAAGAACGGTTCTTGCTAAGCCCGTAGCAGCCACGTAAAACTTGCAACAACAAAGTAGAGGACGTCTAACTTGTTTTTGCAGGGCATGTTGTGATGTGAATGGTCAAGACGTGATGCTATATTTTATTGTATGAGATGATCATGTTTTGTAACCGAGTTATCGGCAACTGGCAGGAGCCATATGGTTGTCGCTTTATTGTATGCAATGCAATTCCCTGTAATTTCTTTACTTTATCACTAAGCGGTAGCGATGGTCGTAGAAGCAATAGTTGGCGAGATGACTACGATGCTACGATGGAGATCAAGGTGTCACGCCGGTGACGATGGTGATCATGACGGTGCTTCGGAGATGGAGATCACAAGCACAAGATGATGATGGCCATATCATCTCACTTATATTGATTGCATGTGATGTTTATCTTTTATGCATCTTATCTTGCTTCGATTGACGGTAGCATTATAAGATGATCTCTCACTAAATTTCAAGATAAAAGTGTTCTCCCTGAGTATGCATCGTTGCCAAAGTTCGTCGTGCCCAGACACCACGTGATGATCGGGTGTGATAAGCTCTACGTCCATCTACAACTGGTGCAAGCCAGTTTTGCACACGCAGAATACTCAGGTTAAACTTGATGAGCCTAGCATATGCAGATATGGCCTCGGAACACTGAGATCGAAAGGTCGAGTGTGAATCATATAGTAGATATAATCAACATAGTGATGTTCACCATTGAAAACTACTCCATTTCACGTGATGATCGGTTATGGTTTAGTTGATTTGGATCACGTGATCACTTAGATGACTAGAGGGATGTCTATCTAAGTGAGAGTTCTTAAGTAATATGATTAATTGAACTTAAATTTATCATGAACTTAGTCCTGGTAGTATTTTGCAAATTATGTTGTAGATCAATAGCTCGCGCTGTTGCTTTCATATGTTTATTTTGATATGTTCCTAGAGAAAACTATGTTGAAAGATGTTAGTAGCAATGATGCGTATTGGATCCGTGATCTGAGGATTGTCCTCATTGCTGCACATAAGAATTATGTCCTTGATGCACCGCTAGGTGATGGACCTATTGCAGGAGCAGATACAGACGTTATGAATGTTTGGCTAGCTCAATATGATGACTACTTGATAGTTTAGTGCACCATGCTTAACGGCTTAGAATCTGGACTTCAAAGATGTTTTGAACATCATGGGCCATATGAGATGTTCCAAGAGTTGAAGTTAATATTTCAAGCAAATACCCGAGTTGAGAGATATGAAGTCTCCAACAAGTTCTATAGCTAAAAGATGGAGGAGAATTGCTCAACTAATGAGCATGTGCTCAGATTGTCTGGGTACTACAATCGCTCTAATCAAGTGGGAGTTAATCTTCCAGATAAGATAATGATTGATAGAGTTCTCTAGTCACCATCACCAAGTTAGTAGAACTTCGTGATGAACTATAGTATGCAAGGGATGACGAAAACGATTCCCGAGCTCTTCATGATATTGAAATCGACGAAGGTAGAAATCAAGAAAGAGCATCAAGTGTTGATGATTGAAAAGACCACTAGTTTCAAGAAAAGGGCAAAGGGAAAGAAAGGGAACTTCAAGTAGAATGACAAGCAAGTTGTCACTCTTGCGAAGAAGCCCAAAGCTGGACCAAAGCCTGAAGCTGAGTGCTTACACTGCAAAGGAAATAGTCACTGGAAGCGGAAATTCCCTGAATATTTGGTGGATAAGAAGGATTGCAAAGTGAACAAGGGTATATTTGATATACAGGTTATTGATGTGTACCTTACTAGTGTTTATAGTAGCCCCTGAGTATTTGATACTTGTTCAGTTGCTAAAAATTAGTAACTCGGAACAGGAGTTACATAATAAACAGAGACTAGTTGAGGGTGAAGTGACGATGTGTGTTGGAAGTGGTTCCAAGATTGATATGATCATCATCGCACACTCCCTATACTTTCGGGATTAGTGTTAAACCTAAATAAATGTTATTTGTCGTTTGTGTTGAGCATGAATATGATTTGATCATGTTTATTATGGTTATTCATTTAAAGTCAGAGAATAATTGTTGTTCTGTTTTCATGAATAAAACCTTCAATGGTCATACACCCAATGAAAATAGTTTGTTGGATCTCGATCGTAGTGATACACATATTCATAATATTGATGCCAAAAGATGCAAAGTTGATAATGATAGTGCAACATATTTGTGGCACTGCCGTTTGGGTCATATCGGTGTAAAGCGCATGAAGAAACTCCATAAAAATGGACTTTTGGAATCACTTGATTATGAATCATTTGATGCTTGCGAACTGTGCCTTTGGGCAAGATGACTAAAACTCCATTCTCCGGAACAATGGAACGAGCTACTGAATTACTGGAAATAGTACATATCGATGTACGCGACCAATGAGTATTAAGGCTCGTGGCGGGTGATAACCCACAAGTGTAGGGTATCGCAACAGCTTTCGAGGGTAAAGTATTCAACCCAAATTTATTGATTCGACACAAGGGGAGCCAAAGAATATTCTTGAGTATTAGCAGTTGAGTTGTCAATTCAACCACACCTGGATAACTTAGTATCTGCAGAAAAGTATTTAGTAGCAAAGTAGTATGATAATAAAGGTAACAGTGGCAAAAGTAAAGATAATAGTTTTTGGGTTTTTGTAGTAATTGTAACAGTAGCAACGGAAAAGTAAATAAGCGAAGAACAATATGTGAAAAGCTCGTAGGCAATGGATCAGCAATGGATAATTATGCTGGATGCGATTCCTCATGTAATAGCTATAACATAGGGTGACACAGAACTAGCTCCAGTTCATCAATGTAATGTAGGCATCTATTCTGTAAATAGTCATACGTGCTTATGGAAAAGAACTTGCATGGCATCTTTTGTCCTACCCTCCCGTGGCAGCGGGGTCCTAGTGGAAACTAAGGGATATTAAGGCCTCCTTTTAATAGAGACCCGTGACAAAGCATTAGCACATAGTGAATACATGAACTCCTCAAACTATGGTCATCACCGAGAAGTATCCCGATTATTGTCACTTCAGGGTTGTCGGATCATAACACATAATAGGTGACTATAGACTTGCAAGATAGGATCAAGAACACACATATATTCATGAAAACATAATAGGTACATATCTGAAATCATGGCACTCGGGCCCTAGTGACAAGCATTAAGCATAGCAAAGTCATAGCAACATCAATCTCAGAACATAGTGGATACTAGGGATCAAACCCTAACAAAACTAACTTGATTACATGGTAAATGTCATCCAACCCATCACCGTCCAGCAAGCCTATGATGGAATTACTCACGCACGGCGGTGAGCATCATGAAATTGGTGATGGAGGATGGTTGATGATGACGATGGCGACGAATCCCCCTCTCTGGAGCCCCAAACGGACTCCAAATCAGCCCTCCCGAGAGAGATTAGGGCTTGGCGGCGGCTCCGTGTCGTAAAACGCGATGAAACTTTCTCTCTGATTTTTTTCTCCCCGAGACGGAATATATGGAGTTGGAGTTGAGGTCGGTGGAGGTCCAGGGGGGCCACAAGATAGGGGGGCGCGCCCTATAGGGGGGGCGCCCCCCTATCTCGTGGACAGTGTGTGGGCCCTCTCATGTATTTCTTTCGCCCAGAAATTCTTATTAATTCCAAAAAGTGCCTCCGTGGATTTTCAGGACATTCCGAGAACTTTTCTTTTCTACACATAAAACAACATCATGGTAGTTCTGCTGAAAACAGCGTCAGTCCGGGTTAGTTTCATTCAAATCATGCAAGTTAGAGTCCAAAACAAGGGCGAAAGTGTTTGGAAAAGTAGATACGTTGGAGACGTATCAACTCCCCCAAGCTTAAACCTTTGCTTGTCCTCAAGCAATTTAGTTGATAGACTGAAAGTGATAAATAAAAACTTCTACAAACTTTGTTTGCTCTTGTTGTAAACATGAAAAGCCAGCATTCAAGTTTCAGCAAATATTATGAAGTAACCATACTCACAATAACACTTAGGTCTCACAATTAGTCATATCAATAGCATAATCAGCTAGCGAGCCATAATAATAAAACTCGGATGACAACACTTTCTCAAAACAATCATAACATGATATAACAAAATGGTATCTCGCTAGCCCTTTCTGAGACCGCAAAACATAAATGCAGAGCACCTTTAAAGATCAAGGACTGACTAAATATTGTAATTCATGGTAAAAGAGATCCAGTCAAGTCATACCCAATATAAACCAATAATAATGAATGCAAATGATAGTGTGCTCTCCAGCGGGTGCTTTTTAGTAAAAAGGGTGATGACTCAACATAAAAGTAAATAGATAGGCCCTTCGCAGAGGGAAGCACGGATTTGTAGAGGTGCCAGAGCTCGATTTTAAAACAGAGATTGAATAACATTTTGCGCGGCATACTTTCGCTGTCAACGCAACAACTATGAGATGGCTGTATCTTCCATACTACATGCATTATAGGCAGTTCCCAAACAGAATGGTAAAGGTTTATACTACCCCAACCACCAACAAGCATCAATCCATGGCTTGCTCGAAACAACGAGTGCCTCCAACTAACAACAGCCCTGGGGGAGTTTTGTTCAATTATTTTGATTTGCTTTGATCTTTTTGGATCATGGGACTGGGCATCCCAGTTACCGGCCCTTTCTCGTGAATGAGGAGCGGAGTCCACTCCTCTTGAGAATAACCCACCTAGCATGGAAGATATAGGTAGTCCTAGTTGAAACATGAGCTGCTCGAGCATACAAAACAGAATTTCATTTGAAGATTTGGAGTTTGGCACATACAAATTTACTTGGAACGGCAGGTAAATACCGCATATAGGAAGGTATAGTGAACTCATATGGAACAACTTTGGGGTTTAAGGATTTTGGATGCACAAGCAGTATTCCCGGTTAGTACAGGTGAAGGCTAGCAAAAGACTGGGAAGCGACCAACTGAGAGAGCGACAACAGTGATGAACATGCATTAGAATTAATTCACACCGAATACAAGCATGAGTAGGATATAATCTACCATGAACATAAATATCATGAAGGCTATGTTGATTTGTTTCAACTACATGCGTGAACATGTGCCAAGTCGAGTCACTCAATTCATTCAAAGGAGGATACCATCCCATCATACCACATCATAATCATTCTAATAGCATGTTGGCATGCAAGGTAAACCATTATAACCCAAAGCTAATCAAGCATGGCACAAGCAACTATAATCTCTAAATGTCATTGCAAATATGTTTACTTCATAATAAGCTGACTCAGAAACGATGAACTCATCATATTTACAAAAACAAGAGAGGTCGAGTTCATACCAGCTTTTCTCATCCCAATAAGTCCATCATATATCGTCATTATTGCATTTCACTTGCACGACCGAACGATGTGTATAATAATAAGAGTGCACGTGCATTGGACTAAGCTGGAATCTGCAAGCATTCAACTCAAAAGAGAAGACAAGTAATATGGGCTCTAAGTTAAATAAATAATCATGCATATGAGAGGCACTAAACATTTTCAATATGGTTTTCTCGACCCCCAAAGGAAAGAAAAGAAAATAAAACTATTTACACGGGAAAGCTCCCAACAAGTAAGAAGAAGAACTAGAAATCTTTTTGGGTTTTCAATTTAATTCTACTACAAGCATGGAAATTAAACTAACTAATTTTTTGGTTTTTCTGAAGGTTTATCAAACACACAAGAAGAAAACTAGAAAAAAGAAAATTAAACTAACATGGATAATACAATGAAAGAGTATGAGCACCGGCGACTAGTGTGTGAACATGAATGTAAAGTCAGTGAGAAATACGTACTCCCCCAAGCTTAGGCTTTTGGACTAAGTTGATCTAATACCAAGGACCGCCTGGCTGATATCCATAAGTGAAATCGGGGTCGTACTGAGATGCAGCGGCAACCGCCTCCTGAGCTGCAGCGTGTTGGCGAGCTGCCTCCGCTCTACTCTCGTGTTCAGCTGCTTCCTCCATGGTGACAACATATCTTCCTTTTGCCTGATAATCAAAAAGGTAGGGAGCAGGAAGAGTAACATGGACGACGTTGCGTCTGTCATAGGTTAGTCGATATTGGAGGAATTGTTCAATCCTCCCAAGAAATTGATGACTGACCATAGCTTCATAATCCAAATAAACAGGAGGTATTATCATATCTCCCTCTCGTGTGGCTATACCAAGATAATTAGCCACACGGGTTGCATAAATTCCTCCAAATAAATTTCCCTTTCTACTATTATTCTGCAACCTACGTGCAACTATTGCCCCCAAGTTATAACCTTTATAACCTAACACCGCACTCTTGAGGACACACAGATCAGGGACACACATGTGACATGCTTCATCCTTATCGATAATACATCTACCAATGAAGAGAGCAAAATAATGTATAGCAGGAAAATGAATGCTCCCTATGGTAGCTTGTGCTATGTCCCTAGATTCTCCCACACTAATACTAGCAAGAAAATCTCTGAATTCAGATTTGTGAGGATCATTACTATTACCCCACTGCGGGAGTTTGCAAGCAGTTGTGAGATCCTCTAAATCCATGGCATAAGATGTATCATAAATATCAAATATGACACTAGGAGAATTATGTGCACAGTTATATTTAAACCTCCGCACAAAGGAATCGGTCAATTGATAGTACCGAGGACACTTATCTTGTAAGAAGTCATCCAGCTCAGCGTTATGCACAAACGCGTCAAATTCCTCCTTAAATCCTGCTTCGACCATAAAATTATCGGATGGCCATTCACAAGCTCGTACATCCGCGTCCCTCGGCAATTCAACATCTTGCTCACGTATAGCAATCCTGGGCCCTTTCTTCACCGAGGAACCACCTTGGTACATTCTTCTAAGCATATTTCTTTTTCTGAAATAATTCTGAAATTTTAGTAACTTCAAAATAAAAGTGAATAAAACTAAACAAGATTGGTAGCAACTACTTCTACAAGTGCCTAGAGCCTATATCATGCATTAGAATTTCTTGGGACCTCATAAATTTAACATGCAAGCTCAAGAACATGGTCACCTATGCAGCAAAAATTTGCAATGAATAAAGCACTAGAACAAAAACTAATTGGACCAATGGAGGAGTCACATACCAAGCAACAATCTCCCAAAGCAGTTTTGTGAATGGAGCTTTGAGCAAGGAGATCAAAAATCGTAGCAAAATGAGCTAGGACTCGTGCTTGAGCTGGATGGGGATTTTTTTGGGTAGAAGATGAAGTGTGTGGGTACTGGCATAAGTGGAGGGAGGCCACCAGGGGCCCACGAGACAGGGGGCGCAACCAGGGAGAGGGGGCGCGCCCTCCACTCTCGTGTCCTGGTGCTTGCCCCTCCTGTAGTGTTTTCAGTGCCTAAAATCCTCAAATATTCCATAAAAAATCATACTAAATTTGCAAGGCATTTGGAGCACTTTTATTTTCGGGATAATTTTTAATGCACGGATAATTCAGAAAACAGACGGATAATACTATTTTTGCTTTATTTTTTAAATAACAGAAAGTAAAAAGAGGGCACAAAAGGTTGTGCCTTCTAGTTTCATCCATCTCATGATCATAAAAATGAATCCACTAACAAGGTTGATCAAGTCTTGTTAACAAACTCATTCCGAATAACACAGAACCGGAGAAATTTCGAATAACACTAAGTTACCTCAACGGGGATATGAAAATCCCCAACAATAAGAATATCATACTTTTTCTTGACAGTAGGGAAAGGAAATTCAAAACCTCCAATAATAATAGTTGGAACTTTTCCAATAGAATTGATACTATGAACTTGAGATTGTTTCCTCGAAAAGTGTACCATATGCTCATTACCATTAACATGAATAGTGACATTGCCTTTGTTGCAATCAATAACAGCCCCTACAGTATTCAAAAAAGGTCTACCAAGGATACTAGACATACTATCGTCCTCGGGAATATCAAGAATAACAAAGTTCGTTAAGATAGTGACATTTGCAACCACAACAGGCACATCCTCACAAATACCGACAGGTATAGCAGTTGATTTATCAGCCATTTACAAAGATATTTCAGTAGGTGTCAACTTATTCAATTCAAGTCTACGATATAAAGAGAGAGGCATAACACTAACACCGGCTCCAAGATCACATAAAGCAGTTCTAACATAATTTCTTTTAATGGAGCATGGTATAGTTGGTACACCCGGATCTCCAAGTTTCTTTGGTATTCCACCCTTAAAAGTGTAATTAGCAAGCATGGTGGAAATTTCAGCTTCCGGTATCTTTCTTTTGTTTGTGATGATATCCTTCATATACTTAGCATAAGGATTTACTTTAAGCATATCTGTTAAGCGCATACGTAAGAAAATAGGTCTAATCATTTCAGCAAAGCGCTCAAAATCCTCATCATCCTTTGTCTTGGATGGTTTAGGAGGAAAGGGCATGGGTTTCTGAACCCATGGTTCTCTTTCTCTACCATGCTTCCTAGCAACAAAATCTCTCTTATCATAACCTTGATTCTTTGATTGTGGGTTATCAAGATCAACAACAGGTTCAACCTCTACTTCATTGTTTTTGCTAGGTTGAGCATCAACATGAACATTATCATTAACATTATCACTAGGTTCATGTTCATCACCTGATTGTGTTTTAGCACCAGAGATAGAAATATCATTGGGATTCTCAGGTGTGTCTACAGTAGGTTCACTAGAAGCATGCAAAGTTCTATCGTTTTTCTTTTTCTTCTTTTTGGAAGAACTAGGTGCTTCTAAATTATTTCTCTGAGAATCTTGCTCGATTCTCTTAGGGTGGCCTTCAGGATACAAAGGTTCCTGAGTCATTCTATCAGTTCTAGTAGCCACTCTAATAGCAAAGTCATTTTTATTATTTAATTCCTCAAGCAAATCATTTTGAGCTTTAAGTACTTGCTCAGCTTGAGTAGCAATCATAGACGCATATTTGCTAATGAGTTGGAGTTCACCTTTAACTCTAGCCATATTATCGCTCACGCGTCCTATCTCGAAAACATTATCTTTAACTCTCTACCAACATAAGCATTAAAACTTTCTTGTCTAGCCATAAAGTCATCAAATTCATCTAAGCAAGGGCTATGGAATTTAGTAGAGGGGATTTCAACTTTATCATATCTATAGAGAGAATTTACCTTTACTACCCATGTCGAGTTATCAAGACAATGTGGTTCTTCAACAGGCGGTATATTAAGACCATGTATTTCTTTAATAGGTGGTAAATTCTTAACATCTTCAGCTTTAATACATTTTTCTTTCATTGATTTCTTTGCCTCTTGCATATCTTCAGGACTGAGAAATAAAACACCTCTCTTCTTCGGAGTGGGTTTAGGAATACGCTCAGGGGTTGGCTCAATTGGTTCAGGAATTGCTTCAGGAATTGGCTCAGGAAGAGTCCAATTATTTTCATTAGTCAACATATTATTCAATAGCAATTCAGCTTCATCGACTGTTCTTTCCCTGAAAACACAACCAGCACAACTATCCAAGTAGTCCTTGGAAGCATCGGTTAGTCCATTATAAAAGATATCAAGTATTTCATTTTTCTTGAGAGGATGATCAGGCAAAGCATTAAGCAACTGGAGAAGCCTCCCCCAAGCTTATGGGAGACTCTCTTCTTTGATTTGCACAAAATTATATGTTTCCTGCAAGGCAGCTTGTTTCTTATGAGCAGGGAAATATTTAGCAGAGAAGTAATAAATCATATCCTGGGGACTACGCACACAACCAGGAGCAAGAGAATTATACCAAGTCTTAGCATCACCCTTTAACGAGAACGTAAATATCTTAAGGATATAAAAATAGCGAGATCTTTCATCATGAGTAAACAGGGTAGCTATATCATTCAACTTGGTAAGATGTGCCACAACACTTCCAGATTCAAGGCCATAAAAAGGATCAGATTCAACTAGAGTAATAATCTCAGGATCAACAGAGAATTCATAATCCTTATCAATAACACAGATAGGTGAAGTAGCAAAAGCAGGGTCAGGTTTCATTCTAGCATTAAGAGACTGCTGCTTCCATTTAGCTAATAATTTCTTAAGATCATATCTGTCATTGCAAGCAAAGATAGCTCTAGCGGCTTCTTCATTCATAACATAACCCTCAGGAACAACAGGCAATACATAATAATTGGGAGAGTTTTCATCATCACTATCATCAATAATAGCATCTTCAATATTTTCATTCCCCCTAACTCTAGCAAGTTGTTCATCAAGAAATTCACCTAATGGCAAAGTAGTATCACGCACAGAAGTAGTTTCATCATGCATAGCAGAAGTGGCATCATCAATAACATGCGACATATCAGAATTCATAGCAGTAGCAGGTTTAGGTGTCGCAAGCTTACTCATAATGGAAGGAGAATCTAGTGCAGAGCTAGATGACAGTTCCTTACCTCCCCTTGTAGTTGAGGGATAGATCTTGGTTTTAGCGTCTTTCAAGTTCTTCATAGTGATCAACAGATATAAATCCCAAGTGACTCAGAGAATAGAGTTATGCTCTCCGGCAACGGCGCCAGAAACTAGTCTTGATAACCCACAAGTGTAGGGGATCGCAACAGCTTTCGAGGGTAAAGTATTCAACCCAAATTTATTGATTCGACACAAGGAGAGCCAAAGAATATTCTTGAGTATTAGCAGTTGAGTTGTCAACTCAACCACACCTGGATAACTTAGTATCTGCAGCAAAGTATTTAGTAGCAAAGTAGTATGATAATAAAGGTAACGGTGGCAAAAGTAAAGATAATAGTTTTTGGGTTTTTGTAGTAATTGTAACAGTAGCAACGTAAAAGTAAATAAGCGAAGAACAATATGTGAAAAGCTCGTAGGCAATGGATCAGTGATGGATAATTATGCCGGATGCGATTCCTCATGTAATAGCTATAACATAGGGTGACACAGAACTAGCTCCAGTTCATCAATGTAATGTAGGCATGTATTCTGTAAATAGTCATACGTGCTTATGGAAAAGAACTTGCATGACATCTTTTGTCCTACCCTCCCATGGCAGCAGGGTCCTAGTGGAAACTAAGGGATATTAAGGCCTCCTTTTAATAGAGAACCGGAACAAAGCATTAGCACATAGTGAATACATGAACTCTTCAAACTACGGTCATCACTGAGAAGTATCCCGATTATTGTCACTTCGGATTGTCGGATCATAACACATAATAGGTGACTATAGACTTGCAAGATAGGATCAAGAACACACATATATTCATGAAAACATAATAGGTTTAGATCTGAAATCATGGCACTCGGGCCCTAGTGACAAGCATTAAGCATAGCAAAGTCATAGCAACATCAATATCAGAACATAGTGGATACTAGGGATCAAACCCTAACAAAACTAACTTGATTACATGGTAAATGTCATCCAACCCATCACCGTCCAGAAAGCCTACGATGGAATTACTCATGAACGTCGGTGAGCATCATGAAATTGGTGATGGAGGATGGTTGATGATGACGACAGCGACGAATCCCCCTCTCCGGAGCCACGAACAGACTCCAGATCAGCCCTCCCGAGAGAGATTAGGGTTTGGCGGTGGCTCCATGTCGTAAAACGCGATGAAACTTTCTCTCTGATTTTTTTCTACCCGAGACGGAATATATGGAGTTGGAGTTGAGGTCGGTGGAGGTCCAGGGGGCCCACGAGATAGGGGGCGCGCCCTATAGGGGGGCGCCCCCCTGTCTCGTGGACAGGGTGTGGGCCCCCTGGTGTATTTCTTTCGCCCAGAAATTCTTATTAATTCCAAAAAGTGCCTCCGTGGATTTTCAGGACATTCCGAGAACTTTTCTTTTCTACACATAAAACAACATCATGGCAGTTCTGCTGAAAACAGCGTCACTCCGGGTTAGTTTCATTCAAATCATGCAATTTAGAGTCCAAAACAAGGGCAAAAGTGTTTGGAAAAGTAGATACATTGGAGATGTATCATCGGGTATCGTTATTTTCTGACCTTCACAGATGATTTGAGCAGATATGGGTATATCTACTTGATGAAACATAAGTCTGAAATAGTTGACAGGTTCAAAGAATTTCAGAGTGAAGTGGAAAATCATCGTAACAAGAAAATAAAGTTTCTGCGATCTGATCATGGAGATGAATATTTGAGTTACGAGTTTGGCCTTCAGTTAAAATAATGTGGAATAGTTTCACAAACTCATGCCACCTGGAACATCACAGTGTAACGGTGTGTCCGAACGTCATAACCGCAATTTATTTGATATGGTGCGATCAATGATGTCTCTTACCGATTTACCAATATCATTTTGGGGTTATGCATTAAAGACAACTGCATTCACTTTAAATAGGGCACCATCAAAATCCGTTGAGACGACGCCTTATGAACTGTGTTTTGGTAAGAAACCAAAGTTGTCATTTCTTAAAGTTTGGGACTGTGATGCTTATGTGAAATTCTTTAAACATAATAAGCTCGAACCCAAATCGGAGAAGTGCGTCTTCATAGAATACCCAAATGAAACTATTGGGTACACCTTCTATCACAGATCCAAAAGCAAGATATTCATTGCTAAGATGGATCCTTTCTAGAGAAGGAGTTTCTCTCAAAAGAAGTGAGTGGGAGAAAAGTAGAACTTGATAAGGTAATAGTACCTTCTCCTGAATTGGAAAATAGTTCATCACTGAAATCAGTTCCAGTGGTTCCTACACCAATTAGTGAGGAAGCTAATGATGGTGATCATGAAACTTCAGATCAAGTTACTACAGAACCTCGTAGGTCTTCCAGAGTATGGTCCGCACCAGAGTGGTACGGTAGTCCTGTTCTAGAAGTCATGTTACTAGAACATGATGACCTTACGAACTATGAGGAAGCGATGATGAGCCCAGATTCCGCGAAATGGCTTGAAGGCCATGAAATCTGAGATAGGATCCATGTATGAGAACAAAGTGTGGACTTTGGTGGACTTGCCCGATGATCGGCAAGCCATAGAAAATAAATGGATCTTCAAGAGGAAGATGAACGTTGATAGTAGTGTTACTATCTACAAAGCTCGACTTGTCGCAAAAAAAAGGTTTTCGACAAGTTCAAGGTGTTGACTGCAATGAGATTTTCCCAACTGTAGCGATGCTTAAGTCTGTCCGAATCATGTTAGCAATTGCCACATTTTATGAAATCTGGCAAATGGATGTCAAAACTGCATTCCTTAATGGTTTTCTTAAAGAAGAGTTGTATATGATGCAACCAGAAGGTTTTGACAATCCTAAAGGTGCTAACAAAATGTGCAAGCTCCAGCGATCCATCTATGGACTGGTGCAAGCATCTCGGAGTTGTAATATACGCTTTGATAAGTTGATCAAAGCATATAGTTTTATACGGACTTGCAGTGAAGCCTATATTAACAATAAAGTGAGTGGGAGCACTACAACCTTTCTGATAAGTATATGTGAGTGACATATTGTTGATCAGAAATGATGTAGAATTTTTCTGGAAAGCATAAAGAAGTGTTTTAAAGGAGTTCTTTAAAAGAAAGGCCTCAATAAAGCTACTTACATATTGAGCATCAAGATCTATTGAGATAGATCAAGACGCTTGATAAGATTTTCAATGAGTACATACCTTGACAAGATTTTGAAGTAGTTCAAAATGGAACAGTCAAAGAAAGAGTTCTTGCCTGTGTTGCAAAGGTATGAAATTGAGTAAGACTCAAATCCCGACCATGGCAGAAAATAGAAAGAGAATGAAAGTCATTCCCTATGCATCAGTCATAGGTTCTATAAAAGTATACCATGCTATGGACCAGACCTGTTGTATACTCTGCCCTGGTTTGGCAAGGGAGTACAATAGTGATCTAGGAGTAGATCACTGGACATTGGTCAAAATTATCCTTAGTGGAATAAGGATATGTTTCTCGATTATGGAGGTGACAAAAGGTTCGTCGTAAAGGGTTACGTCGATACAAGTTTTGGCACTGATCCAGATGACTCTAAGTCTTAATCTGGATACATATTGAAAGTGGGAGCAATTAGCTAGAGTAGCTCCGTGCAGAGCATTGTAGACATAGAATATTTGCAAAATACATACGGCTCTGAATGTGACAGACCCGTTGACTAAACTTCTCTCACAAGCAAAACATGATCATACCTTAGTACTCTTTGGGTGTTAATCACATAGCGATGTGAACTAGATTATTGACTCTAGTAAACCCTTTGGGTGTTGATCACATGATGATGTGAACTATGGGTATTAATCACATACATATGTGAATATTGGTGTTAAATCACATGGCGATGTGAACTAGATTATTGACTCTAGTGCAAGTGGGAGACTGAAGGAAATATGCCCTAGAGGCAATAATAAAGTTATTATTTATTTCCTTATATCATGATAAATGTTTATTATTCATGCTAGAATTGTATTAACCGGAAACATAATACATGTGTGAATACATAGACAAACAGAGTGTCACTAGTATGCCTCTACTTGACTAGCTCGTGAATCAAAGATGGTTAAGTTTCCTAACCATAGACATGAGTTGTCATTTGATTAATGGGATCACATCATTAGGAGAATGATGTGATTGACTTGACCCATTCCGTTAGCTTAGCACTTGATCGTTTAGTATGTTGCTATTGCTTTCTTCATGACTTATACATGTTCCTATGACTATGAGATTATGTAACTCCCGTTTACCAGAGGAACACTTTGTGTGCTACCAAACGTCACAACATAACTGGGTGATTATAAAGGTGCTCTACAGGTGTCTCCGAAGGTACTTGTTGAGTTGACGTATTTCGAGATTAGGGTTTGTCACACCGATTGTCAGAGGTATCTCTAGGCCCTCTTGGTAATGCACATCACTATAAGCCTTGCAAGCAATGTAGCTAATGAGTTAGTTACGAGATGATGCATTACGTAACGAGTGAAGAGACTTGCCGTTAACGAGATTGAACTAGGTATTGAGATACCGACGATCGAATCTCGGGCAAGTAACATACCGATGACAAAGGGAACAACGTATGTTGTTATGCGGTTTGATCGATAAAGATCTTCGTAGAATATGTAGGAGCCAATATGAGCATCCAGGTTCCGCTATTGGTTATTGACCGAAGACGTGTCTCGGTCATGTCTACATAGTTCTCGAACCCGTAGGGTCCGCACGCTTAAAGTAAGATGACAGTTATATTATGAGTTTATGTGTTTTGATGTACCGAAGGTTGTTCGGAGTCCCGAATGTGATCAAGGACATGACGAGGAGTCTCGAAATGGTCGAGACATGAAGATCGATATATTGGACGACTATATTTGGACATCGGAAAGGTTCCGGGTGAGATTGGGACAATACCGAAGCTCCGGGAGGTTATCGGAACCCCCCGGGAGGTATATGGGCCTTATTGGGCCTTAATGGAAAGGAGGGGAATGAAGCAAGGGAGGGGGCGCCCCACCAATCCCAATCCGAATTGGGAGGGGGGCGGCCCCCCCTTTCCTTCCTCCCTCCTCCTCTTCCTTCCCTCTCCCTCTCCTAATAGGAAAGGGGGGAGTCCTACTCCCAGTGGGAGTTGGACTCCCCCCTAGGGCGCGCCACCTCCCTTGGCCGGCCCCCGCCTCCACTCCTTTATATACGGGGGAGGGGGGCACCCCATAGACAGAACGATTGATATTTGATCTCTTAGCCGTGTGCAGTGCCCCCTCCACCATAGTCCTCCTCGATAATATCGTAGCAGTGCTTAGGCGAAGCCCTGCGTCGGTAGAACATCATCATCGTCACCACACCGTCGTGCTGACGGAACTCTCCCTCAACACTTGGCTGGATCGGAGTTCGAGGGATGTCATCGAGCTGAACGTGTGCAAGAACTCGGAGGTGCCGTGTTTTTGGTGCTTGATCGGTCGGACTGTGAAGACGTACGACTACATCAACCGCGTTGTGCTAACGCTTCCGCTTTCGGTCTACAAGGGTACGTGGACACACTCTCCCCTCTCATTGCTATGCATCACCATGATCTTGCGTGTGCGTAGGAATTTTTTTTGAAATTACTACGTTACCCAACAATATATGCATAGGGGTTGATGCACGTTCTTGTCTTTGTTTCTCCGGTAGAAATCTTGCGGCACTCTTTGAGGTTCTTTGTGTTGGATTGAGTATTACAAAACTGAATTTGCTTTGGTGTTATTTTAGTACGAACTCTTGGATAGATCGATCGGAAAGAATAGCTTTGAGGTGGTTTCGTACCCTATAAACAATTTATTTTTATGTTCTCCGCTAGATAAGAACTTTGGAGTGATCCTTCATCGCACTTTGAGGGATGGTTATATGATCCAATTATATTAGCATTGTTGAGAGATTGCACTAGCGAAAGTACGAACCCTAGGCCTCATTTTCAAGCATTGTAATATCGTTTGTGCTCCATTTTATCAATTGCTACCTTGTTGTTCTTTATTGTTCTTACTACAAAAACCTATATCTACTATCCATCTTACACTTGTATCACCATCTCTTCCCCGAACCAGTGCACCTATACAAATTACCATTGTATTTGGTGTGCTCGGGACACAAGAGGCTTTTAATTATTTGGCTGCAGGGTTGTTTGAGAGAGACCATCTTCATACTACACCTTCACGGATTGATAAACCTTAGGTGATCCACCAGAGGGAAAATTGCTATTGTCCTACAAAACTCTGCGCTTGGAGGCCCAACACATGTCTACAAGAATAAAGTTGCATAGTAGACATCACGGTACCCGGCTAAACCAACTACTATTGCATGCACGATAGTCATAAGTGGCTGGAGGATGTGGTTGAGCCACCCATTCAACCCACATTCTTCATCCTTCTCTTCCTAGTTGGGTTGTTGCCCTCCCCCTCTTCCATCCAAACTTCTCTCAACTTGATGTCAGTTGTTAAGTGAATAGAATCATTTCCATCCCTTGAGGTAACCTCTCGCATCCCATGATTTGATTGGTTGAAATTCCCTTGTTTGATGGCATTCTTCACTTTTGGGAAAAGCATATTTTTGTATATTTCTCCCAAATCCGCTATTTAAGTGGTGGACCATGCGTTTGTATGTAGTATACTATGTGTAGTAGTAGTATGCTTGTGGTTTATAGTAAAACGTAGGATTAGGGTATGTGTTAGATTGTAGGGTCATGGTATGCATTGGTAAGAATTATATAATGACATGGTGTGTTTTATACATTTGTTGTGACGTGCTTCACATATAACTAGAAGATATTCCACGTGTTGTTGTGGAATTTGTGGTTGATAAGCTCCTATACATTTTGTGAAGACTAAAGATAGATTAATATTATTGTGATGGGCTTCTTGGATAGATGTGAGCTAACTTTTGGAAGTTGTGAATCCAAATGAATATTTCTAGTTGGTTGAGGGCTCAAAATAATAGTCTACATCTTGAATGAACAAGTCAAAATACTTAAGTACTTGTTGTGAGCTAGAATATAGTGAATGAACAAATCAAAGTACTTAAGTACCTATGGTGCTGCTAGGAAAAAGTGAAGGTTTTGCCACTCAATTATGTTCTCCAAATTCATAAACCAAATTTTTTTAATTGCCATTTTCCAACATGTTTTTGACACATGTGGGTCAAATAGTAAATCATATTAATTGCTAGCTTGTACTTGTAGGCACTCAACCAAGAAAAATATGTTGACAACAAGAATAGAGGAGCACAAGCTATTTAGGGACGGTAAATAATTTGCTGGCACTATATAAAGGTATTACCTTAGAATTTTTTTTACAATTTTTTATCTTAACTTACAAATTTAGGGACGGTGCGGATAAGTAGGTTCTCTAGATATGAAATATACGGCGGGAACAATCTACGGCAAGCAAACTAGTACACTAAATAAGAAAGAGAAACAAGCTAGCTAGCAAACAAACACAAGTAAAAGTACAAAAGGAAAGACTGCCCAAGTCAGAGACGCGGATGTATCCCGAACGTCATACTCTTGGGGGAATGCTATCTTTATTAGAGAGGTGCGAGAGCCAAAATTTCTGACCGCCACAAAGTGGCTCACCCTAGTCTCCACTCAATTCACCCTGCAACAAATGAGCCTCAAATCACCCATGGTTGGTCTTGAAGACAACCATCAGACCTTTACAAACTTTCCCGAAGCAAACCACACACAAGGAAGCTTCCGAGCTTGAACCTAGCGCCCAAGCGTATCAAATCTCCAAGGGTAACAAGTTTGGTGATGAAAAAGTATGGGGGTAATGATTTGTTTGGTGGAAATGTAGATCGAGTGATTCTCTTTTAACCCTAAAAGTTTGGTGGAGTTTGAGTGGACGGATTGAGAAAATTGAGCTTTTAGGGTGTTGGCACTGGTGGAGCAGCTCAATTTCTAAGTTTCTCTGGTTGAACTGCTAATCTGCTCCAGTTTTTAAAACTATGTTGCGAAGCCACATAACCATGTCATCTCCCGAACAAACATGCAAAGCTACCAGAAAACAGAAATATACACAAAAGGATAAGGGCCCATATATTCCTCTTCCACGTTCAACATCTAAAGGGGCCTTCTCACCCTGAGCCATGTGTCAAACTTATCCTTAGGGTTCTCCATATTTCCACCTCCTGCAATATTCATGCCACGAGAGGAAGGATTTTTTCTTTGTTTGAGAAAGATCAAATCAATATTCTCTACTTTTGTGAATTTTTTAACTGGGAACAAAATCCGTTCCACAACTTAACTAGCTCAGCTATCTCATGGGCGACCAAAGATGATACAAAAACCGGGGCATAACCCATCCACACCCTAAAGTTGTGTGTAGCAAGTTCATGTGCGATCTTATTACAATCTCACTCACATAAAAGAAATTCAAAACTATCAAACTAGTACGACATAAACAACGAGTCTTCCTAAGAAGGACTCTAATGATCACCATATCATATTCTTTGGACTTGAGAGCGTTCACCAAGTTGAGGGATTCCGATTCAAAAATCACCCTGTGCAACCCCAGTTCGAGCCCAAACTCGACTGCTTTAATACATGTCGTTGCTTGTACATGTAAAGGACTTGACAATTGATCAAGCTTGCTGACAACATCTGCGAGGACTCTCCCTGGTATGTCCTCACAATTCCTCCCCATGCTCATGAACCCATGTCCTCATGAAAAGCAGCATCCAAATTCACCTTAAGGAAATTCTCCTTTGGTTTACACCATGTGGACTTCTCCTTCGACACAACTACAACTTGCCGCGACAGGTTTGGTTTGACAAAATCCATAACAAGCCTCCTTACAGCAGGGCATGTTGGGAAACACAGTAGAAAACTAAAAAAATTGCACCTACGATTACCCAAGATCAATATGAAGATGCATAACGGGTTGGGATCACGATCGGTATCGTCACTGAGTTGCAGTGGAAGAAGAACGTGCCGGTGTTGATCGCTGATGTTTGCTTGAACTACATCGGTATTTCCCCAAAGAGGAAGGGATGATGCAGCACAACAACGGTAGGTATTTCCCTCAGTGATGAGACCAAGGTTATCGAACCAGTAGGAGAACCACGCAACACAACGTAAACAACTCTTGCACACAAATAACAAATACTCGCAACCCGACATGTTAAAGGGGTTGTCAATCCCTTTCGGATAACGGCGCTAGAAAGCTTGTTGACGGGATAAAGTTGTAATAGGTTAGATAAATAGATCGCAAATAAAATAAAGTGCAGCAAAGTATTTTTGTATTTTTGGTTTAATAGATCTGGAAATAAAAGCAAATAAAAATAGATCACGAAGGAAAATATATTAAAGAGGAGACCCGGGAGCCGTAGGTTTCACTAGTGGCTTCTCTCGATAAAAATAGCAAAAGGTGGGAAAACAATTGGTGTTTGGCAATTGATAGAACTTCAAATAATCATGACGATATCCAGGCAATGATCATTATATAGGCATCACGTCCAAGATTAGTAGACCAACTCCTGCTTGCATCTACTACTATTACTCCACACATCGACCACTATCCAACATGCATCTAGTGTGTTAAGTTCATGAAAAACGGACTAATGCAATAAGAACGATGACATGATGTAGACAAGATCTATTTATGTAGAAATATACCCCATCTTGTTATCCTTAATAGCAATGATACATACGTGTCGTTTCCCCTTCTGTCACTGGGATCAAGCACCGTAAGATCGAACCCATCACAACGCACCTCTTCCCATTGCAAGATAAATAGATCAAGTTGGACAAACAAAACCCAAATATCGAAGAAGAAATATGAGGCTATAACTAATCATCCATATAAGAGATCAAAGAAGACTCAAATAACTTTCATGGATAAAAACATAGATCTGATCATAAACTCAAAGTTCATCGGATCCCAACAAACACACCGCAAAAGACCTACATCATATGGACCTCCAAGAGACCACTGTATTGAGAATCAAGAGAGAGAGGAAGCCATCTAGCTACTAACTACGAACCCGTAGGTATATAAAGAACTACTCACGCATCATCGGAGAGGCACCAATAGACATGATGAACCCCTCTGTGATGCCGTCTAGATTGGATCTGGTGTTCCTAGAACTTGCGGCGGCTGGAATTGATTTTTGTCGACTCACCTAGGGTTTCTGGAATATTGGGGTATTTATAGAGCAAAGAGGCGGCGCAGGAGGCCACCGAGGTGGGCATAACCCACCTAGGCGCGCCTGGGGCCCCAAGAGCGCCCTGGTGGGTTGTGCCCCCCTCGGGCACCCCTCTGGTACTTCTTCGGCCCATCTTGTGTCTTCTAGTCCCAAAAAATCCACAACAAGTTTCGCTGCGTTTGGACTCTGTTTGGTATTGATTTCCTGGGATGTAAAAAACAAGCAAAAAACAACAACTGGCACTGGGCACTATGTCAATAGGTTAGTACCAAAAATTGATATAAAATGCTTATAAAATGATTGTAAAACATCCAAGAATGATAATATAACAACATGGAACAATCAAAAATTATAGATACATTGGAGACGTATCAGCATCCCCAAGCTTAATCCCTGCTCATCCTCGAGTAGGCAAATGATAAAAACAGAATTTTTGATGTGGAATGCTGCCTAACATGTTCATCACATATTATTTTCTTTGTAGCGCGGACATTTGGACTTTTATATGGTTCAAAGCAATAGTCTAGTTTTGACATGAACACTTTAATACTCAAGCATATCAACAATCAACCATGTCTTTAAAAATATGAATGCTAAAGCAAGTTATCCCTAGCCCATTATGCTCAATCATTGATCCATTCATGAAACACACTCGCATATTAGCTACACCCAATGCTTAAATACGATCATAGTGCCCCTTAGTTGGTGCTTTATAAGATGAGATGGAGACTCAAGTTAAAAATAAAAATTGCATAAAGTAAAAGAAAGGCCCTTCGCAAAGGGAAGTAGGGATTTGTAGAGGTGCCAGAGCTCAAAGCAAAAATTGAGAGATAAAAACATTTTGGGAGGCATACTTTTCCTACCAACAAAAATGACTTAGAGTTCCCAACACTTTCCATGCTAGATATATCATAGGCGGTTCCCAAACAGAAAATAAAGTTTATTCCTTTTTCCACCATACTTTCACTTTCCATGGCTAACCGTATCCACGGGTGCCCTTCATACCAACACTTTCCAAGGAATTTATTATTTGACAACATAAAGTAAATTCATTTTTAATTTCAAGACTAGGCATCCCTAATACCTTTGTCGTACTTTTGTGCAATGACAAGTGAATAAACACTCATCGTGAGAGTAACACATCTAGCATGGAAAACATCGGCCACCCCTCACCACCTCGCGAGTGGTACGAGCACACAAAAGAGAAATTTATTTTGAAAATTAGAGATGGCACATGCAAATTTTCTTAGAACGGCACGAAAATACCGCATATAGGTAGGTATAGTGGACTCATATGGCAAAACTGGTTTAAAGGATTTTGGATGCACAAGTAGTGATCATACTTAGTGCAAAATGAAGGCTAGCAAAAAGATTGAGAAGCGTCCAACCAAGAAATTAAAAACCTCGTACGCGAGCATTAAGCATAAGTAATACCGAATAATGCACCACAAGTAGGATGTAATTTCATTGCATAATTATTGTCTTTCGTGCTTGCATAGGGAATCACAAACCTTAACACCAATATTCTTACTAAAGCATAATTACTCATCAACATGACTCACATATCATATCCTCATATCTCAAAACCATTACTAAGAACCAACTTTATTTTCTCCAATGATCTTGATGAAAGTTTTTATTATATCTTCCTTGGATATATATCACTTTGGGACTAATTTCATATGTTGCTTTCAATAAGCTCAAACAAATTTAAGTGAAGAACATGAGCATACTATTTATTTCTCTAAAAATAATCTAAGTGAAGCAAGAGAGAATTTCTTAACAAAATTAATAACCCCCAAATAAACTTAAGTGAAGAATGAGAGCATTTCTTCAAAAATAACAAAGCACACCATGCTCAAAAAGATATAAGTGAAGCACTATAGCAATTCCATGGCTCTAAACATTTAAGTGAGGCATAGGAGCAAGCATAGCATAATTTTTGGCTCTCTCAAATAGTGTTTCCAGCAAGGATTCAAGACTTAAAACACAAAGCAAAACAAGCAAAGACTCATATCATACAAGATGGTCCAAGCAAAACTCATAATATGTGACAAATAAAAATATAGCTCCAAGTAAAATATCGATGGTCGTTAGAAGAAAGAGGGGATGCCACTCGGGGGCATCCCCAAGCTTAGTTGCTTGCTACTTCTTGAATATTATCTTGGGGTGCCTCAAGCATCCCCAAACTTAGCCTTTTGCTAATCCTTATTCCTTCATCCATCGTAATATCACCCAAAACTTGAAAACTTCAATCACACAAAACTCAACAAAGCCTTCGTGAGATTCGTTAGTATAAGAAAGCAAACCACTACTATAAGTACTATTGCAAACCCATCATATTTTATTTTTGAATTATATCCACTGTATTCCAACTTTTTTATGGCAAAAACTCTTCAAATAAAACCATAGAATCATCAAAACAAGCACACACCGCAAAGAAAACAGAATATGTCTAAAACACAACATTTTGTAGCAATCTGACTACTTCGAATACTTATGTAACTCCAAAAATTCTGAAAAATTAGGACAAAGTGAGATTTTTTTATTAATCTGCTGCAAAAAGAATCAACTCAAAAGCACTCTTCTCTTAAAAATGGGAAATATTTTCGTGAGCGCAAAAGTTTCAGTTTTTCAGCAAGATCAAATCAACTCTCACCCAAATCATCCCAAAGGCCTTGCTTGGCACAAACACTAATTTAAACCACAAAACACATCTAATCAGAGGCGTAATTGTGTATTTTATTGAAAACATCAAGAAAACTAAAAAGCAAAAAGATACAAGTTGGGTTGCCTCCCAACGAGCGCTATCGTTTTACGCCCCTAGCTAGGCATAACGCGTACGATCTAAGTGTTGTCATCTTTGTTTCTAGATCCATACGATGCCCTCATGATTGATTAATATGGTGGCCTAACTCTTGTTCTAGGGAAGTGTTCCATATCCTTCCTTAGTGGAAATTGAAATTTAATATTGCCTTCTTTCATATCAATCACGGCACTAATAGTACGTAAAACGGTCTACCAAGTATAATTGGGCAAGACGGATTGCAATCAATATCAAGAACAATGAAATCTATGTGCACATAATTCCTATTTGCAAGAATAAGAACATCATTAATTCTTCCCATAAGCTTTTTAATAGTAGAATCCGCCAAGTGCAGATTTAAAGAGCATTCTTCAATATCGGTAAGACCAAGCACATCACATAAAGATTTCGGAATTGTAGAAACACTAGCACCCAAGTCACATAAAGGAAAACACTCATAATTTTTTATATTGACTTTGATGGTAGGTTCCCATTCATCATGTAATTTTCTAGGAATTGAAACTTCTAATACCAACTTTTCTTCAAAAGCTTTCATCATAGCATCAACAATATGTTTAGTAAAAGCTTTATTTTGTTCATAAGCATGGGGTGAATTTATCATGGATTGCAACAAATATATACAATCAACCAAGGAGCAACTATCACAATTAAAGTCTTTGTAATACAAAATAGTGGGCACATCACTCGTTAAAGCTTTGACCTCTTCAAACCCACTTTTATCAATTTTCTCAACAAGATTTTCACCCTCCGAATTATCGGGGCGCCTTCTAACTAAATTTGAATCTTCTCCAATCCCTTTTTCATCAATATTAATTTTACTAAACAAAGAATCAATAGAGGAAACACCAATCATTTTAAGATCTTCATCACTTTTATGAAAGTAATCACTAGAAAACGTTTTTTCTAAAAAATATCTTTTAGCTCTAAGCATAGCGGTTCTTTTATTACTTTCATCCATAGAAACATAAAGAGCTTTAATTGATTCTTCAACTTTAGGCACAAATTTTTTCATCTTGAGAGTTTCTACATCATGAGAAATTCTATCAATACTTCTAGACATATCATCAACTTTATTCAACTTTTCTTCTACCGTAGCATTGAAAACTTTTTGAGTATTGATAAATTATTTAATATTATTCTCAAGATTAGAGGTGTTCCTATTATTATTATAAGAAGGATTACCATAGGAATTACCATAATTATTAGAGGAATTACTAGGAAAAGGCCTAGATTAAAATTACTCTATAAGCATTGTTATTGAAATTGTTTCACGAGATAAAATTCACATCTATGGCATCACTATTTTGCTCAATCAAAGTAGACAAAGGCACATCATTGAAATCAATAGGAACACTTTTATTAGCAACTAACTTCATAAGAGCATCAACTTTTTTCACTCAAAGAATTTATTTCTTCTACCGAATTGACTTTTTACTAGTAGGAGCTCTTTTGGTATGCCATTGTGAGTAATTTGCCATAATATTGTCTAGCAATTTAGTAGCTTCACCCAAAGTAATTTGCATAAAAGTACCCCCCGCGAAGAAATCTAAAAGAGTACGAGAAATAAAATTCAACCCCGGATAAATGTTTTGTATGATCATCCAAAGATTTAACCCATGAGTTGGGCAATTCCTTAGCATCAATTTCATCCTTTCCCAAGATTGTGCAACATGCTCATGTTCAAGTTGCTTGAAATTCATGATCTGGGTTCTAAGGGAAATGATTTTTGTGGGCGGAAAATACTTAATAATAAAAGCATCCTTGCACTTGTTCCAAGAATCGATACTATTGTGAGGCAAAGAACAAAACCAAATTTTAGCGCGATCTCGCAAAGAAAATGGAAATAATTTCAACTTCACAACATCATTGTCCACATATTTTTTTCTTTTGCATATAATTACACGAATGTGTTAATATGGGATGTGACATCCTCATTAGGAGTACCAGGAAAATTGATGTTTCATAACAAGATTCAGCAAATCAGTATTAATATCACAAGACTTCGTACTAGTGGCGGGAGGAGGACTCGGAGTGCTAATAAAATCATTGTTGTTGGTATTTGAGAAATCACACAACTTGGTGTTCTCTTGAGTCATGGTGACTTCACAACAAGATTGCACTCAAAAACAGATCTGACGAGAAAACAACGAACGAAAAAGAGGGCGAATAAAACGACAAATTTTTGTGAAGTGGGGGAGAGGAAAACGGGAGGCAAATGGCAAATAATGTAAATTGCAGGGAGATGAGATTTCTTATTAGGAACCTAGTTGATGTTGATGATGTCTCCCCAACAACGGCACCAGAAATTCCTTTTGATGTTTGCTTGAACTACGTCGGTATTTCACCAAAGAGGAATGGATGATGCAGCACAACAATGGTAGGTATTTCCCTCAGTGATGAGACCAAGGTTATCGAACCAGTAGGAGAACCATGCAACACAACGTAAACAACTCCTGCACACAAATAACAAATACTCGCAACCCGACGTGTTAAAGGGGTTGTCAATCCCTTTCGGGTAACGGCGCGAGAAAGCTCGTTGACGGGAGAAAGTTGTAATATATTGGATAAATAGATCGCAAATAAAATAAGGTGCAACAAAGTATTTTTGTATTTTTGGTTTAATAGATCTGAAAATTAAAGGAAATAAAAATAGACCGCGAAGGCAAATATATTAAAGAAGAGACCCGGGCCGTAGGTTTCACTAGTGGCTTCTCTCGAGAAAAATAGCAAACGGTGGGAAAACAATTACTGTTGGGCAATTGATAGAACTTCAAATAATCATGACGATATCCAGGCAATGATCGTTATATAGGCATCACGTCCAATATTATTAGACCGACTCCTACCTGCATCTACTACTATTACTCCATGCATCGACCGCTATGCAGCATGCATCTAGTGTATTAAGTTCATGGAAAAACATAGTAATGCAATAAGAACGATGACATGATGTAGACAAGATCTATTTATGTAGAAATAGACCACATCTTGTTATCCTTAATAGCAACAATACATACGTGTCGTTTCCCCTTCTGTCACTTGGATCAAGCACCTTAAGATCGAACCCATCACAAGCACCTCTTCCCATTGCAATATAAATAGATCAAGTTGGCCAAACAAAACCCAAATATTAAAGAAGAAATACGAGGCTATAATCAATCATGCATATACGAGATCAAAGAAGACTCAAATAACTTTCATGGATAAAAACATAGATCTGATCATAAACTCAAAGTTCATCGGATCCCAACAAACACACGCAAAAAGACCTACATCATATGGATCTCCAAGAGACCACTGTATTGAGAATCAAGAGAGAGAGAAAGGAAGCCACCTAGCTAGTAATTACAGACCCGTAGGTCTACAAAGAACTACTCACGCATCATCGGAGAGGCACCAATGGACATGATGGACCCCTTCGTGATGGTGTCTAGATTGGATCTGGTGTTTCTGGAACTTGCGGTGACTGGAATTGATTTTCGTCGACTCCCCTAGGGATTCTGGAATATTGGGTTATTTATAGAGCAAAGAGGCGGTGCGGGAGGCCACCGAGTTGGGCATAACCCACCTGGGCGCGCCTGAGCCCCCAGGCGTGCCCTGGTGGGTTGTGCCCCCCTCGAGGCACCCCTCTAGTACTTCTTCGGCCCATCTTGTGTCTTCTAGTCCAGAAAAAATCTATAAAAAGTTTCGCTGCGTTTGGACTCCGTTTGGTATCGATTTCCTGCGATGTAAAAAATAAGCAGAAAACAACAACTGGCACTGGGCACTATGCCAATAGGTTAGTACCAAAAAATAATATAAAATGCTTATAAAATGATTGTAAAACATCCAAGAATGATAATATAACAGCATGGAACAATAAAAAATTATAGATACGTTGGAGAGTATCAATCGCACTTGGAGTCCCTCGAACCATCGATGAACGATCCCTCATACCGCCCACAAACAGTCCCTCGAACTAAAGACCGGAAGCACGACCTCTCTACTTGGTTGCAAGCGTGCAACCTTCATGGTCCGGTAGCGCTTCACCGTCCAGAGCTATTCATCACCGGAGAATTGGAGGAGGAGATTAGAACCACACATGGCTTCTAATTATGAGGACAATAGGGTTATCCTAGCTCTAATTAGTCAACTAGGACCAACTATAACTAGAACTATAAGAACTAGAGGAGGCTCCAAAACTTGTATTTACAATAGAGCAAAAAACCCTAGTATATATAGGTTGGAGGAGTTGGACTCCTCCCCTAGTCCAATTCGCCCCCCCCCCAACAAGGAAAGGGGGCATTCCTTGGGGGTGCAACTCCACTTGGGCCTTTGTGGCCCAAGTTGCCTTCCACCTCTTGGCCTTTTTAGGCATGTTGATATTTAAATTAAATACACAATATTCTAAATACCATATATATATATATATATATATATATATAGCATCTCCGAAAACATTTTCCACCTATATATACTCGGTATTACCCGATACTCTCTGAAACCATTCTGGTGACCACGAAACGCTTTTGGATCCTCTCAGAACTATTCTGAATATTCATGAAACAATTCCACAAATATATTCTCATGACTCCCGTCCTACTAACACTTAGCAGATTGTGATTGCCTTAAGCTTGTGACCCCGTAGGTTCGAGAACTCATAGACATGAACGACACCGTTCATTCCATGACTGGCAGCGGGACCGTGGACGTCAGTATCGGTCCCTATGAGTACATGAATGATATCCAAGTGAAACTTTGTGATGTTCGCTTTGCTTCATGATACTTCACAAAACCCGGGATGCATCAATATCCTACTGAGTCATCACCATGCTCGCTATACCAAAATCCTAGTTGCCGGTTTTGTTCTTCTTTCTCGTTATTGTGTTTTGGCATCCCCATGATGAGCTCACATGTGTCTAGACAGACGATGATTGATGCCGTCACACGGAGAGGGCCCTAAGAATATGTATATCCATAGTTGGAGGAGAAAATACCACTCCCGAGCTATTTGGCCACTTTTCAAACTTTCTGATGAACTTGTAAGTTGTCGTTATGATCATCGTGTTACAGGTGATGTTTAGGCAACCCCAAAGCCCACCGTATGGTAAGAAGTGACCATGATACTCTCATGGTCTAAGGAGCAATATCACACATTAACACTCCATATTTATCACAATTGGATGCAGACAATATTAACTCAATTCATAACAAACAAGATTGGGTCGGTTCAATATGATCGTTCTTCCAACGTCATAATCTCAATGTTGCTTTAGGATCATCATTACACTTAATGATATCCTAAGATCCGGAAACGTGATCACCAACAATACTTGAGGTAGTCCTAGAGGCAAGACTAGGAACCTTTTATTTACCGTTTATCATTCCACACATGCATATGAGTTTTCCATTGAATCACATATTTCAGGATCATAGCAGTTATAATATAGAATATAAACTCTATAATTATGAATATGGAAATATAATAATACAAATATTATTGCCTCTACGGCATATTTCCAACACCGCGGCCATGATTGGAAACTCTTACTTTGTCACCTACATTCGCTTTATTTCTGGCGGACCACCATTCCTATAGGAGTACAACATCGGTATCATGTCTTGTGCTATCCAACTCCATGGGAGTCAAAGAATGCACCAGGTATAAATGAGCATCTTCTAGGTCCAAAAGCCTTCATACATGTTTCACATTCTTGCATTTCACAAACAAATCCCCCCCTTCATCAAGTCTTTTGCAAATTGGACAGATCGCATCGAGCTCGACCTTCTTTCTCCTTATATTCATCCTAAGTGCCAAACTGTTTCGGGCCAATCTCCAAATAAAAATGAGCACCTTACTCGACATAGTTAGATTCCATAAATGGCTCCACATATCAGCTCCATGACCTGCACCTGAGGAAGATTCAACATCTCTACACATTCGAACATCCCTTAGTTTGATGCCAAGATGGTAAGCTGACTTGACAGAGAACCACCCCTTTTGGATAAATGTGTCAAGTAATATGGTCTTCCATGCCCCCACGAATTGGAATGACTAGAATATTTTTTACATCCTCCTCACAGAAAAGACCCACAACAAGTTGTTCATCCCAAGTTTCTAGTACTAGGTCCATTAAGTCACTAACTTTTGTGATAACTGTGTTTCCTTGAGTATAACTCAGCTCCCTCGTTTCACCCCTTAGGATCCAAGGGTGAAAGTGCAACTAATACCTAGATCATTTTGCTAATTAATAACAACATATATGCCATTGGACTAATGCCTACTCAAAGACAGTTTTTAGGAAAGTTCAATGTTGGCATGGCAAGGACATGTGGATGTGGACCCCTCAAAATGCTATGGAAACATAATGGCAAAAGCTCCAAGACTCTTCATTTTTGCTTAAGTGATCCAAGATCACATTGAGTCCATAGGAAAGAAAATACTATTAAAAGAGTATGAGGTTTTGCATGCCTTAGTTGCTCAAAGTGCTTGAAGATATTGCTCCAAAAACCTCAGCCACTTTTCCACACTCCAATCTGTTCAAACCCTAAACATCAAACTCGGTCCTACCGATACACTTTCTTCCAGACCCACTGAGTTCGGCCTAGATAGACCCACAACGAAACCCTAGAAACTCGGTAGAACCGAGATGACATTCGGTCCCACCGAAGTGCAGTTACCAAGTTTCTGTAACCCTTTAATTCCATCTTGGAATTACCGAGTTGGTTTGATCGAAACTATCAAAGCGAGTTCTTGCTTAGGCCATCGCATATTGGTCCGCCCGAGTTGATCCGTTTGGTCTCACCGAGATTCCTAAAGTTTGAATCTTTTACACAGGTCGGTCTCACCGAGATTATTTCTTCGGTGTTGCTGAGATGTGTCTAAAGGTTGTGACGGTTGGATCTTTGGTGAAGGCTATATATACGCCTCCATCCCCACTTACTCTCTAAGAGAGCCATCAGAATGAAAACACTTGCACCATTCCTTTTCTGAGAGAGAGCCACCTACTCATGTCTTGAGGTCAAGGCATTCCAATCCAACCATTTGAACCTTGATTTCTAGCCTCCCCGAGTTGCTTCCCACTCCAATCCTTCTCCTACCCAAGCCAAATCTGTGAGAGAGTGATTTAGTGTTGAGGAGACTATCTTTTGAAGCACATGAGCAAGTAGTTCATCATCATCAACAACAACTTTTACCTTTTGGAGAGTGATGTCTCCTAGATTGGTTAGGTGTCACTTGAGAGCCTCCAAGATCATGTGGAGTTGAACCAAGGAGTTTGTAGGGGCAAGGAGGTTGCCTACTTTGTGAAGATCTACCCCGAGTGAGGCTACTCCTTTGTGGACATAAGCCATGGTGGAATATACGAGGTTGCTTCTTCGTGGGTGGAGGCCTCCATGGACTCGCGTGGCTGTTACCCTTTGTGGGTTGAAATCTCCATCAACGTGGACGTACGAAAGCACCACCTATTAGAACCACACAAAAAATCACCGTGACTTCATTGCGTTTGATTTCTCCAATCCCTCCTTTATGTTCATATGTAAATTCTTTAATTTCCGCTGCACAACTCTTAAACTTGCATGTGTAGGGTGTTACTTGACTTGGTAGATTTTGCTAAGAACTTGCCCATGACTAAAATTGGGAAAATGATAAGTTTTGATTTTGTCAAGTAGTCTAGTCATACCCCCTCTAGACATACTTTCGATCCTACAAAGGGTTCTCCCATAATTTAACCTTTTTCACCTGAACCCACACGCCAAACTACTCCTTACTCGACATAGTAATGCCTCGTAAAACACTTCTCCGGATATATGAGATGCCATCACTCACCACAACATCTAGAACTGAACCATTTGGATAGTACCAAGCCTTGAGGACTCAAGCACATAGTGTATCCGGGGCATCCAATAGCCGCCGCCCTTAACGGGATAACATTGCCATGTTAAAAATGTGTAGATCCTTGAACCCAAGGCCACCATCCTTCTTTGATTTTGTCATATTCTCCCAGCTTACCCATTGCATTTATTCATTTTATCTTGTTGACTCCACCAATAGTTAGCAATCAGAGCATTGATCTCTTTGCATACATTTTTAGTGAGATCAAACATGAAGTCGCATATGTCATAATCGCCTAAGCCACAACTTTTATCTAAACTTCCTTCACAACTTTTGACAAAAGCTTCTCCTTCGAACCCTATATACACATCCAAATCCTCTCTTTGAGGTACTCAAACTCCTTACTCCTTTATGCCCCAGTATGAACCGCAAGCCCAAATACTGTTGATTATGGTATTCAGCTTGAATACCAAGGCCAGCAAGGAGTACATTTCTTTCGCCCACTTGTACCTTTGCTAAACATCGCTGAAAGTTTATCCTTATTTATCATTTATCCATACTGCTCCTCCTATAGTGCCAAATTTTGTTGAAGTTTCGCTGCCCCTTGAGTAGTTGTCTTTGTTGGAAATATGCCCTAGAGGCAATAATAAAAGTGTTATTATTATATTTCCTTGTTCATGATAATTGTCTTTTATTCATGCTATAACTGTATTATCTGGAAATCGTAATACACATGTGAATACATAGACCACAATATGTCCCTAGTGAGCCTCTAGTTGACTAGCTCGTTGTGATCAACAGATAGTCATGGTTTCCTGGCTATGGACATTGGATGTCGTTGATAACGGGATCACATCATTAGGAGAATGATGTGATGGACAAGACCCAATCCTAAGACTAGCACAAAGATCGTGTAGTTCGTTTGCTAGAACTTTGCCAATGTCAAGTATCTCTTCCTTTGACCATGAGATCGTGTAACTCCTGGATACCGTAGGAGTGCTTTGGGTGTATCAAACGTCACAACGTAACTGGGTGACTATAAAGGTGCACTACAGGTATCTCCGAAAGTATCTATTGTTTTATGCGGATCGAGACTGGGATTTGTCACTCCGTGAAAACGGAGAGGTATCTCTGGGCCCACTCGGTAGGACATCATCATATGCGCAATGTGACCAAGGAGTTGATCACGGGATGATGTGTTACGGAACGAGTAAAGTGACTTGCCGGTAACGAGATTGAACAAGGTATCGGTATACCGACGATCGAATCTCGGGCAAGTAAAATACCGCTAGACAAAGGGAATTGTATACGGGATCGATTGAGTCCCTGACATCGTGGTTCATCCGATGAGATCATCGTGGAACATGTGGGAGCCATCATGGGTATCCAGATCCCGCTGTTGGTTATTGACCGGAGAACGTCTCGGTCATGTCTGCATGTCTCCCGAACCCGTAGGGTCTACACACTTAAGGTTCGATGACGCTAGGGTTATAAAGGAAGCTTGTATGTGGTTACCAAATGTTGTTCGGAGTCCCGGATGAGATCCCGGACGTCACGAGGAGTTCCGGAATGGTCCGGAGGTAAAGATTTATATATAGGAAGTCCTGTTTCGGCCATCGGGACAAGTTTCGGGGTCATCGGTATTGTACCGGGGCCACCGGAAGGGTCCCGGGGGCCCACCGGGTGGGGCCACCTGCCCCGGGGGGCCACATGGGCTGTAGGGGGTGCACCTTGGCCTACATGGGCCAAGGGCACCAGCCCCAAGAGGCCCATGCGCAAGGAAACTTGGAGAGGGAAGAGTCCTAAAGGGGGAAGGCACCTCCGAGGTGCCTTGGGGAGGATGGACTCCTCCCCCATCCTTAGCCGCACCCCTTCCTTGGAGGAGGGGGCAAGGCTGCGCCTCCCCCCTCTCCCCTGCCCCTATATATAGTGGAGGGGAGGGAGGGCATCCACACCTGAGCCCTTGGCGCCTCCCTCCCTCCCGTGACACCTCCTCCTCTCCCGTAGGTGCTTGGCGAAGCCCTGCAGGATTGCCACGCTCCTCCATCACCACCACGCCGTTGTGCTGCTGCTGGATGGAGTCTTCCTCAACCTCTCCCTCTCTCCTTGCTGGATCAAGGCGTGGGAGACATCGTCGAGCTGTACGTGTGTTGAACGCGGAGGTGCCGTCCGTTTGGCACTAGGATCATCGGTGATCTGAATCACGACGAGTACGACTCCATCAACCCCGTTCACTTGAACGCTTCCGCTTAGCGATCTACAAGGGTATGTAGATGCACTCTCCTTCTACTCGTTGCTGGTCTCTCCATAGATAGATCTTGGTGATATGCGTAGGAAAATTTTGAATTTCTGCTACGTTCCCCAACAGTGGCATCATGAGCTAGGTCTATTGCGTAGATTCTTTGCACGAGTAGAACACAAAGTAGTTGTGGGCGTTGATGTTGTTCAATATGCTTACCGTTACTAGTCCAATCTTGTTTCGACGGTATTGTGGGATGAAGCGGCCCGGACCGACCTTACACGTACTCTTACGTGAGACAGGTTCCACCGATTGACATGCACTTGGTGCATAAGGTGGCTAGCGGGTGCCAGTCTCTCCCACTTTAGTCGGAACGGATTCGATGAAAAGGGTCCTTATGAAGGGTAAATAGCAATTGGCATATCACGTTGTGGTCTTGCGTAGGTAAGAAACATTCTTGCTAGAAACCCATAGCAGCCACGTAAAACATGCAACAACAATTAGAGGACGTCTAACTTGTTTTTGCAGGGTATGCTATGTGATGTGATATGGCCAAAAGGATGTGATGAATGATATATGTGATGTATGAGATTGATCATGTTCTTGTAATAGGATTCACGACTTGCATGTCGATGAGTATGACAACCGGCAGGAGCCATAGGAGTTGTCTTTATTTTTTGTATGACCTGCGTGTCATTGAAGAACGCCATGTAAACTACTTTACTTTATTGCTAAACGCGTTAGTCATAGAAGTAAAAGTAGTCGTTGGCGTGACAACTTCATGAAGACACGATGATGGAGATCATGATGATGGAGATCATGGTGTCATGCCGGTGACAAGATGATCATGGAGCCCCGAAGATGAAGATCAAAGGAGCTATATGATATTGGCCATATCATGTCACTACTCTATTTGATTGCATGTGATGTTTATCATGTTTATGCATCTTGTTTGCTTAGGACGACGGTAGTAAATAAGATGATCCCTTACACAAATTTCAAGAAGTGTTCTCCCCTAACTGTGCACCGTTGCTACAGTTCGTCGCTTCTAAGCACCACGTGATGATCGGGTGTGATGGATTCTTACGTTCACATACAACGGGTGTAAGACAGTTTTACACAGCGAAAACACTTAGGGTTAACTTGACGAGCCTAGCATGTGCAGACATGGCCTCGGAACACGGAGACCGAAAGGTCGAGCATGAGTCGTATGGTAGATACGATCAACATGAAGATGTTCACCGACGTTAACTAGTCCGTCTCACATGATGATCGGACACGGCCTAGTTGACTCGGATCATGTGATCACTTAGATGACCAGAGGGATGTCTATCTGAGTGGGAGTTCATAAGATGAACTTAATTATCTTGAACATAGTCAAAAGACCTTTTGCAAGTTATGTCGTAGCTCACGCTATAGTTCTACTGTTTTAGATATGTTCCTAGAGAAAATATAGTTGAAAGTTGATAGTAGCGATTATGCGATCAGTAGAAAGCTTATGTCCCTAATACACTGCTTAGTGTGCTGAACCCCAAACGTCGTTTGTGGATGTTTCGAACATCGAACATACACGCTTTGATTACTACGTGATAGTTCAGTTAAATGGTTTAAGTAGAGGCACCAAAGACGTTTTCGAAACGTCGCGGAACATATGAGATGTTTCGAGGGCTGAAATTGGGATTTCAGGCTCATGCCCACGTCAAGAGGTATGAGACCTCCGACAATTTTCTTAGCCTACAAACTAAGGGAGAAAAGCTCAATCGTTGAGCTTGTGCTCAGATTGTCTGAGTACAACAATCGCTTGAATCAAGTGGGAGTTGATCTTCCAGATGAAATAGTGATAGTTTCTCCGAAGTCATTACCACCAAGCTGCTAGAGCTCTGTGATGAACTATAACATATCAGGGATAGATATGATGATCCTTGAAATATTCGCGTTGTTTGACACCGCGAAAGTAGAAATCAAGAAGGAGCATCAATTGTTGATGGTTGATGAAACCACTAGTTTCAAGAAGGGCAAGGGAAAGAAGGGATACTTCATGAAACGGCAAATCAGCTGCTGCACCAATGAAGAAACCCGAGGCTGAACCCAAACCCGAAACTAAGTGCTTCTGTAATAAGGGGAACAACCACTGGAGCAGGATTACCCTAGATACTTGGTAGATGAGAAGGCTGGCAAGGTCGATAGAAGTATATTGGATATACATTATGTTAATGTGTACTTTACTAGTACTCCTAGTAGCACCAGGGTATTAGATACCGGTTCGGTTGCTAAGTGTTAGTAACTCGAAATAAAAGGCTACGGAATAAACGGAGACTAGCTAAAGGAGAGCTGACGATATGTGTTGGAAGTGTTTCCAAGTTTGATATAATCAAGCATCGCACGCTCCCTCTACCATCAAGATTAGTATTAAACCTGAATAAGTGCTCTTGCACCTATAGGAATGGTTTATTGAATCTCGATCGTAGTGATACACATTTTCATGCCAAAAGATATAAGATAGTAATGATAGTACCACTTACTTGTGGCACTGCCATGTAAGTCATAATGGTATAAAACGCATGAGGAAGCTCCATGTTGATGGATCTTTGGACTCACTCGTTTTTGAAAAGTTTGAGACATGCGAACCATGTCTATTGGTGTATATGCATGAAGAAACTCCATGCAAATGGACCGTTTTGACTCACTTGATTTTGAATCACTTGGGACATGCAAATCATACCACATGGGCAAGATGACTGAAAAGCCTCGTTTTCAGTAAGATGAAACAAGATAGCAACTTGTTGGAAGTAACACATTTTGATGTGTACAGTCCAATGAGTGCTGAGGCATGCAGTGAATATCGTTATGTTCTTACTTCACAGATGATTCGAGTAGATGTTGAGTATATTTACTTGATGAATCACGAGTCTGAATTATTGAAAGGTTCAAGTAATTTCAGTGTGAAGTTGAAAGATCGTCGTGACAAGAGGATAAAAGATCTATGATATGATCATAGAGATGAATATCTGAATCACGAGTTTGGCACAGAATTAAGACATTGTGGAAATTGTTTCACAACTGATACAGCCTGGAACACCGTAGTGTGATGGTGTGTCCGAACATCGTAGTTGCACCCTATTGGATATGATGCATACCATGATGTCTCTTATCGAATTACCACTATCGTTCATGGGTTAGGCATTAGAGACAACCACATTCACTTTAAATAGGGCACCACGTAATTCCGATGAGATGACACCGTATGAATTATGGTTTAGAGAAACCTAAGTTGTCGTTTCTTAAAAGTTTGGGGCTGCGACGCTTATGTGAAAAAGTTTCAGGATTAAGCTCGAACCCAAAGCGGATAAAATGCATCTTCATAGGAAACCCAAAACAGTTGGGTATACCTCCTAATTCAGATCCGAAAGCAATAAGGGATTGTTTCTAGAATCGGGTCCTTTCTCGAGGAAAGGTTTCTCTCGAAAGAGTTGAGTGGGAGGATGGTGGAGACTTGATGAGGTTATTGAACCATCACTTCAACCAGTGTGTAGCAGGGCACAGGAAGTTGTTCCCGTGGCACCTACACCAATTGAAGTGGAAGCTTATGATATTGATCATGAAGTTTCGGATCAAATCACTGTCGTACCTCGTAGGGTGACAAGGATACGTACGACTTCAGAGTGGTACGGTAATCCTGTCTTGAAAGTCATGTTGCTGGACAACAATGAGCCTACGAGCTATGAAGAAGCGATGGTGGGCCCAAATTCTGACGAATGGTTAGAAGCCATGAAATCCGAGATAGGATTCATGTATCAGAACAAAGCATGGACTTTGGTGGACTTGCCCGATGATCGGCAAGCCATTGAGATAAATGGATCTTTAAGAAGAAGACGGACGTGGATGGTAATGTCACCATCTATGAAGCTCGACTTGTGGCGAAGTGTTTTCCGACAAGTTCAAGGAGTTGACTACGATGAGATTTTCTCACTCGTAGCGATGCTTAAAGTCCGTCGGAATCATGTTAGCATTAGCTGCATTTATGAAATCTGGCAGATGGATGTCAAGACAAGTTTCCTTACTAGTTTTCGTAAGGAAAGGTTGTATGCAATACAATCAGAAAAGTTTTGTCGATCCTAAGGATGCTAAAAGGTATGCTAGCTCCAGCGATCCTTCTAAGGACTGGAGTAAGCATCTCGGAGTTGGAATGTACGCTTTGATGAGATGATCAAAGATTTTGGGTTTGTACAAAGTTTATGAGAAACTTGTATTTCCAAAGAAGTGAGTGGGAGCACTATAGAATTTCTGATGAGTATATGTTGTTGACATATTGTTGATCAGAAATGACGTAGAATTTCTGGAAAGCATATAGGGTTATTTTGAAAGTGTTTTTCAATGGAAAGCCTGGATTAAGCTACTTGAACATTGAGCATCAAGATCTATAAGGATAGATCAAAATGCTTAATAATACTTTCAAATGAGCACATACCTTGACATGATCTTGAAAGTGTTCAAGATGGACTGGTCAAAGAAGGAGTTCTTGCCTGAGTTGTAAGGTACGAAGTTAAGACTTAAAGCTCGACCACGGCAGAATAGAGAGAAAGGACGAAGGTCGTCCCCTATGCTTAAGACGTAGGCTCTTCAGTATGCTGTGTACCGCACCTGAAGTGTGCCTTGCCATGAGTTAGTCAAGGGGTACAAGAGTGATCCATGAATGGATCACGGGACAGCGGTCAAAGTTATCCTTAGTAACTAGTGGACTAAGGAATTTTCTCGATTATGGAGGTGGTAAAAGAGTTCGTCGTAAAGGTTACGACGATGCAAGCTTAACACCTATCCGGATAGCTCTAAGTAGAGATACCGGATACGTACAATGGGGCAACAATTTAGAATAGTTGCAAGTAGAACAGTTATTTGGAATAGCTCCAAATAGAGCGTGGTAGCTGCATCTAGGAGATGACATAAAGATTTGTAAAGCACACACGGATCTGAAAGGTTCAGACCCATTGACTAAAACCTCTCTCACAAGCAACATGATCAAACATAAAACTCATTGAGTGTTAATCACATAGTGATGTGAACTAGACTACTGACTCTAGTAAACTCTTGGGTATTAGTCACATGGCGATGTGACCTGTGAGTGTTAATCACATGGCGATGTGAACTAGATTATTGACTCTAGTGCAAGTGGGAGACTGTTGGAAATATGCCCTAGAGGCAATAATAAAAGTATTATTATTATATTTCCTTGTTCATGATAATTGTCTTTTATTCATGCTATAACTGTATTATCCGGAAATCGTAATACACGTGTGAATACATAGACCACAATATGTCCCTAGTGAGCCTCTAGTTGACTAGCTCGTTGTGATCAACAGATAGTCATGGTTTCCTGGCTATGGACATTGGATGTCGTTGATAACGGGATCACATCATTAGGAGAATGATGTGATGGACAAGACCCAATCCTAAGACTAGCACAAAAGGTCGTGTAGTTCATTTGCTAGAGCTTTGCCAATGTCAAGTATCTCTTCTTTTGACCATGAGATCGTGTAACTCCTGGATACCGTAGGAGTGCTTTGGGTGTATCAAACGTCACAACGTAACTGGGTGACTATAAAGGTGCACTACGGGTATCTCCGAAAGTATCTATTGTTTTATGCGGATCGAGACTGGGATTTGTCACTCCGTGTAAACGGAGAGGTATCTCTGGGCCCACTCGGTAGGACATCATCATATGCGCAATGTGACCAAGGAGTTGATCACGGGATGATGTGTTACGGAACGAGTAAAGTGACTTGCCGGTAACGAGATTGAACAAGGTATTGGTATACCGACGATCGAATCTCGGGCAAGTAAAATACCGCTAGACAAAGGGAATTGTATACGGGATCGATTGAGTCCTTGACATCGTGGTTCATCCGATGAGATCATCGTGGAACATGTGGGAGCCAACATGGGTATCCAGATCCCGCTGTTGGTTATTGACTGGAGAACGTCTCGGTCATGTCTGCATGTCTCCCGAACCCGTAGGGTCTACACACTTAAGGTTCGATGACGCTAGGGTTATAAAGGAAGCTTGTATGTGGTTACCGAATGTTGTTCGGAGTCCCGGATGAGATCCCGGACGTCACGAGGAGTTCCGGAATGGTCCGGAGGTAAAGATTTATATATAGGAAGTCCTGTTTCGGCCATCGGGACAAATTTCGGGGTCATCGGTATTGTACCAGGGCCACCGGAAGGGTCCCGGGGGCCCACCGGGTGGGGCCACCTGCCCCGGGGGGCCACATGGGCTGTAGGGGGTGCGCCTTGGCCTACATGGGCCAAGGGCACCAGCCCCAAGAGGCCCATGCGCAAGGAAACTTGGAGAGGGAAGAGTCCTAAAGGGGGAAGGCACCTCCGAGGTGCCTTGGGGAGGATGGACTCCTCCCCATCCTTAGCCGCACCCCTTCCTTGGAGGAGGGGGCAAGGCTGCGCCTCCCCCCTCTCCCCTGCCCCTATATATAGTGGAGGGGAGGGAGGGCATCCACACCTGAGCCCTTGGCGCCTCCCTCCCTCCCGTGACACCTCCTCCTCTCCCGTAGGTGCTTGGCGAAGCCCTGCAGGATTGCCACGCTCCTCCATCACCACCACGCCGTTGTGCTGCTGCTGGATGGAGTCTTCCTCAACCTCTCCCTCTCTCCTTGCTGGATCAAGGCGTGGGAGACATCGTCGAGCTGTACGTGTGTTGAACGCGGAGGTGCTGTCCGTTCGGCACTAGGATCATCGGTGATCTGAATCACGACGAGTACGACTCCATCAACCCCGTTCACTTGAACGCTTCCGCTTAGCGATCTACAAGGGTATGTAGATGCACTCTCCTTCTACTCGTTGCTGGTCTCTCCATAGATAGATCTTGGTGATATGCGTAGGAAAATTTTGAATTTCTGCTACGTTCCCCAACAGTCTTCATAATAAGTGAATCGTCAACGAAAACAAATGATTGTTTTTCTATGCATCTCCTCATCTGCCTTCTATAGTAGCGCCGAGAAACCTTTGACACACATTATAAAAAATATAAGGGGATAATGGGTCTTCCTGTAGAAGGCCTTGCTCGGGGATAATCTCTCTAGACAACTTCTGGTTATCTCCACTCGATAATGCACTGATCGTACACACATCATGATGTTGCTCACCCCCCCAACGCAAAACCCATCTTGAGCATGACCCTCTCCAGAAAATCCCACTCAATACGATCGTACGATTTACTCATGCCGAGCTTTACTGCCATGTTCCCAGCTCGGCCCCCCTTCTTTCTATGCATCACATGAATGATTTCATAGGCCAACAACACATTATCTGTAATCATTCTACCTAGGACAAAAGCTGATTTCGTTGGTGAAATGATATCTTCTAAGATCTCCTTTAAACGATTTTCCATCACCTTAGAGATTAACATGTACAACGCATCATAGAGACCAATAGGCCGGAACTCCGTCACCTCTTGGGATTTTTGACCTTCAGAATCAGCACAATCATTGTTTCATTCCACCCCACCAGCATCGGTCCACCATTAAGGACAACAAGAACCTCTTCTTTCATTTGTGGACCCACCAGCTCCTAGAAGCGCTTATAAATTATCAATTTTGTGAATTAAGAGATGTCCAGATGTCATTTCAACAAGGATTGCTCGTGTATTTGACATGTGTATGTTTTGGTTCATCAATCAAAACATTATTAAGATTTATTAGAATCTTAGTCCTCCCACAAGATACTAATTAATAGTGTGGATAATCTTTTATTTGTGAGAAAAACCTTTTGATCTATCCACCAAATATCATGACAGTACAAAAAAGAGAAGTTTATGCCTCCTTTGGTTTGTAGGAATCTCATATGATAGGATTTGTATAGGAAAAATTCCTTTAGAGCACCTTGGTTTGTAGGAATAGAATCCTATTCCTATGGAGGAATTCTTTCTATCCTTCACATTTAATAGGAAAATAAACATTAGCCTCGACTCAATGAAAAAAATGAAAAAAATCATATGATGTGAATCAAAGAGCATCTTCTTTTCTATTCCTATTCATAGAATTTCAGATACATGTCAGCTAATTTTCTATGACTTTCCTATCCTATAAACCAAAGGAGGCCTTAGAGGATCTTGTTCCTTGAGTTCCTCCGGAGCAGTCAACTCCTCCCTAATCCTATATACTTAAGAAGTTCACCCCCACTACTTGATTTATCTCAACATGCATCATAGACACATCAGCATCCATTCACATCTAGCCACGTCACACCTAATGCAGTCCCACTCAGACCCACCTCCTCATGTCTGAACAAATATTTTCATCATCATTTGTTTTCTGAATATTTTTTTACAAGTAATTAGTGTCCAAACCATGGGAGACAAACCACCCATCTCTCCTACGCTCGCCTCCCCCATCTTCTCCGCCTATCCCTTCCTCTTCTCCCTGGAATAAATAAATTCCCTTCCTAAACTCTTCTTCCTTCCCTTTTTTATAGTAGCCCATGTGGCTGCAGGCATCCATCTCCGCGCGAGGCACTCCTCCGGCACAATCCATCCGTCCTGCGCCGCTCACAGTCTCCGGCGCAACCGCTGGTCTGGATCACCTCCGTCCTGCATGAGTCATCAAGCCGGCATCGGATCCATCTCCGTGTGAGGCGCTCCTCCGACCTCCGGCACAATATGCCCGTTCTACACACACACTGCCTCCAGCACAACATCCGGTCCAGATCACCTCTGCCCAGTTGCCAGGGGCTCATTCAACGGAGGCCTCCACCCCGGCCTCGCACTACAACATGTCTCCGTCAAGTACATCGACCTCGACCGAACTATGTCCAGGGGCACTGCGAGTGATGGTACATCGTCTACCTCAATCACTGGTTGGTTCATTGATTCAATGATGACTGTCGATTTTTCCTTTGGTCAAACAGATGGAGGTGGTGTATCTACTATCTAGGGGATGTCAAGCCACCACACCTGTCATAGTGGTAGCCATTGTTTGGCAAGTGGAGCTCCTACATGTTAGTAGGAAATCTTGCCCCTGTGTGCACGTGATGGCTTGGCAGCAAGGGTGGCGACAGGTTCTATAATATGTTCTTCAGGATTTATTCAGTCTTCAGTATTTCCTTCTTACAAAAATTGTCACATTAAGCGTACAAAACCGATTGAAATTAGACCTCTCGTGCCTTCTGCTCCAGCCGTAACTGACTGATTGATTGATCCAGAAAGGATCCCATCGCGGCGCTTTTTGTCTCCATCGCTACCTTAGTGCGTGCTACACCGGTTTCTCATCTCCCCCACTTACTAATTATGGCTTTTACTAAACACAAGTGCACGTAGGAATCCAAGTAAATAGCAACGACTTTTATTAATTGGTTACATCTCTTTTCCCTTTGTCTCTCTCCAACCTTGATCTGAAATAGTTCTCCACAACAATTAAACCCCCCTGCTGAAACTGCTCAATGGGTCCATCATTTCAGCTTCAGGTTCATTCATCTCTTTAAATCGACCATGAGAAGGAGGATCCATCAAGGCTAGGGACGCCTGTATATCAGCCATGACCACCAATTCGTAGTTTGTATATAGTGTGATCATCATTTGATGCCCCCACCTGCTCAAGTCGTTGTCTCTGCCACCAGCTTGCACTATGGAAGAATATTTGTCTGCTCCCAATTTTCATCTTCCCGTGATTCTTCTTATCACTGATTTTATGGCTTTTAATTTTTTAGGCTACACTCTTATTGAAAGGTGCTCGAGGCTTTATGCACAAGGGCCACCACTGATTCGTTGTTTCTTAGGTACCTTGCTATTCACACTCATCTCTTAATTTTCTTATACACTGAATGAGCACACAAATCTTTTAGTCTTCTTTTATGTTAATTTTGTTGTTGGCATGAAACCCCCATCTCTGAATTTAAGTAGTTACGTTGGATAAGCTTGCAACTTCTGTTTGGATTAGATCGCATAATAGTTTGGTCCCCTGGATTCTTCCATCCAATGTATTTCTTCAAATAGCTATAAACCAAGGCAATTTCCCCGAAAATACCTGCTTCCCCTAAGGCAGTTTCCATTTGTATTATTGGCAAACATGGATAGAGATGAAAATTCTTCAAGCTATCCTATTAGTCATTCAGTCTAATATTTCTTACTAAGTTGACTGTACAAGTTTAACCTTTGCAATAATGCAATTTTTCCTCCATATGCAGGACAGTGTCAACCATGCATGCAAGAATCTCATGAACTACTCTGCTTTGCTCCTAGAATTAAGAGTGTTGTTTGCTTAAATCATGAATAAGTGATCACTAGGTTGATCAACTTCAATTGTAGTAAAAAATAGCACTCCCAATTTGTGACGACTCAATGCATGTATCCGCATGAATAAAAAGTATTTCTTTTAGATAGTTTATAATTTTTTCTTTGTTATCAATTTATTTTTATGTTTAAGCAACAAATTGTTACACAGAATTCAGAAGGCCAAAAGGCACTATACCATCCAGCCACGGTCCATTTACTATTAGATTCCCTACATGGGTACATTTATGGGCAAAGCTACCGATGGACTTGGGTGTACAAAAATACACCTATTTTTTTTGAAACTTCTGAAAACCTTTGTATGATTCATGTATATAGAACAATATACATCAAGAAATGAGGAAATATGAGTAAAATTGTAAATCTCAAGGACTATGTACACCATTGTTTGGATGTTGGATCCACCACCCATCCACTACAGTTCATACGTGACAAGAATGTGGAGATGCCTTATTCAAATATATTCTAATTTTATTTTGAAATTTAATACTATAAATTCTCGCAGAAACGCGCGGGGTATTATCTAGTAACAAGAGAGATTAAACCCCTGAAGCTCTTAACAATTTCTTAAAACTAACCATACCGATACGATCATCGAAAGAGAAACACTTGTTCCATATCTGTTTCACTATAGGAAGGAAATCTTTTTGTTTTGTCCGAGAGAGGTCAAATCAAAATCCTAATTTTATGAATCAAAATACACACGTGTTGCACCAACCTGTAATTGGATGATTAGGTGGATAGTGATATCCCCAGCCCACCAGGGTTCAAGTACTGCTACTCACATTTATCCTAGATTTATTTAAGGATTTTCGACGATGCACGTTCAGTGGGAGGAGATGTTTCCGTCGACTACGAGGCGCCCAGTGTTATGCCGGTTCAGTCTCTCGGAGGTGCTCATAGGGATGTGGTTTATAGGGGTAAGTGTATGCATGTATATACGAGCACTTGAGTCTGTATTGTGTTAAAAAAATCACAAGTATGAAAGTTAAAAAAATCACAAGTATGAAACTTAATTGCACCATTCCTGGCAAAATAATAAGGATCCAAATGCTGAGATACGCGAGATCAGACCCTAAGCCCGAGGTGAATCTAGCGCTCGCAAAATGGCGAAAAGCTTCGGATAACACAACGCGCATCATCGACAAGCCATGCCTGTGCCACGACTCGGGCCCTGTTTGGATACTCTAAACTCAGTTAAATGTTAGAGTTAGATTCTAATCCTGAACTAACCCTGAACTAACTCTAAGTAAAGTGGTGTTTGGATGGCAGGGTTAGATGAAGCGCGGATAAGGCGAGGCACCTTCATGGACGGTGCGAGAGGGAGGGAGGGAGAGGACGAGAAGCTTCGAGGAAGTGGGGAGGGATCTGCTGCAGGAAGAGCGAGAGAAAAAAAGTGTTTTTTAGTGGTCCCAAGAAAAACCAACCCAAATAAGCACCTCTTGGATGGGTTAGTTTTTTTGGATGGGTTAGATGCATCTAATCCAAACTAACCCTCCTGTTTGAATCTTTTTAAGTTAATTGAGTCTAAACTAACCCAAACTAAATCTAACCCACCATCATGGATCCAAACAGAGCCTCGGATCGGCTCGTTCGCACGTCGCCTTGTCCATTCCCGTAACTTTGCCCGACGCTCGACGCAACGGCAAAGCGACGTACGCCCAACGGAAGCGGAGGCCGAGGCCACGAACCACAAAACCAGGCCATCGCCCCCAACAACAAACGTGCGAAGCTACCAGAAAACAGAAGCAAACGCGCAAGGACAAGCAAGTGGCCTCCCATTTGTTCCTCGTCGCCTCCGCTTTCCCAACCCCCACTGCCCCCCAGCCAAATCCACCGCCGGATTCCGCTGCCGCGCCGCCGATCCCTCCACCGTCCATGGCGATCGGGCCCGGCAGCCGACTCCCCGACCTCCCATTCTCCCGATTCGGAATTTGATAAGGTTTAGCGGCCTCTCCGCCTCCCGCAGCTCGATTGCTGATTTGGTCGGGGGGAGGGAATCTTCTGCGGCTGCCGCTTCTGCTGAATTGCTCTCTGGGCGGGCGGGGGTAGGGAGGGATGGGGATGCTGTTCCTGGAGTACCTCCCGGGGCCCAAGGTGTTCAAGTGCAAGTTCTGCAGGGTTGACTCGGCGTCGCCTGACGACATCGTGTCCAAGGAGTTCCGTGGCCGCCACGGCCGCGCCTACCTCTTTGATAGCGTGTGAGCTGAGCCATCTCTCTCTCTTCACCTTCTTCTGTTTTGCTGTTTTCCGCGCGTGGATCGTGCGATCATTGCAATGCCGCTGTTCTAGAAATGCTTTTCAGTTGCTGGCATTACGAGATAGCAGTAGTTAAGTCGTGGCGTGCCAAGTTATATGCATTGCTGGTAACAACACTGATTTAAGTTCGGCATAGTTGCAAGATTATTGTTTTGTACTAGTAATGTTGTTTCCTTGGGGTTTTGCTTGTGATTTTGGGTGAAAAATTATGATTGTTATTAGTACTAATTATGAGTGCAAGAATGTGATGATGGATCCGATATGGTTATGTTTGATTTGAGCAGCATTGAATCCTCTGAATCATGATGAATATGAATCAAACGAGTTCTGGCACCCTATCTCGAAAGGTAATAAATGAGTTTGGTAATCAACCCGGGCAAAATTGTATGTATTGTTACAGACCTTATGGTCAACCTGGTGAGCTATGTCGATCTTAGGCTAGAGAGTTAAAATTTGGAGGCTAAGTAGCCTAAATTGCACAGTTGATGTCACTTGATTTACAAGATCATGCTTTACTACCAATGGAGATATGCAACTCAATCTATGAAGTGAGAGAGCTTGATCAGGACCAGTTGTTTCTGAATATGAATTGCTTCTTAGCCCATTTTCATCTTTATGTTGCTGACCAACTATCAAAAGTTAACTTCACGGAGAGCTCACATTTTGTGAATTCAGTAGACCTGCTAATGAAGTATCCTTGACTTTCTTCATTGGCCCAAATATTGAGTTACTTTCAATAAATTATGTAATGAGGCAACAGTTCCATATTATCTAGGAATCATAGATGTCAAATAGAAAAGTATGGTTATTAACATTACATGAACTAGTAATTGACCATTGAACATCTGAACTACCAAGCTTTTGCTAATTATTGTTGACATGTTAATCTGGGCTGAATGTGACATCCAGGGTGAATGTGAGCCTTGGTCCCAATGAGGATCGCCATCTCTTGACTGGATTGCATACAGTGAACGATATCTACTGTAGCTGCTGCCAACGACTCCTTGGCTGGAAATATGTAAGTTTCAGTTTACATTTTAGTTAATGAAAAATTCATTTAAGACTGCTCATAGATTAGTTAAAGCATGTGAGTTCGTCATACTGTTGAAATTAATTCATCTAAGAGGATAAGCATTCTAGCGCTATCCTGTCATAGTGATGTTTGTAATTTGAAACTAGGGTTCTTACTGGGGAAACTACTACCAGGAAGATAGCCATGTACTACATGGCTGCTAGTGATAGGATAGATTAGAGATTTGGGTGATTCACTGTGATTTCTGTTGATGCGTTGATCCTGTTCCCCACTGGCAAGTCCGTTTATATATGGAGAGGCTGATCACATCGAAGCCTAACAGTAGGTAGCTAATCAACTGAATTGCTAATTGGAATGAAGCAACTAAAACAGACATAATGCATATTCTTAGCTGGTTAGCTCTTCTTGGTGCCTTAGAGCAAGTACAATAGGATGACATAGGCGGACTGTAAGACTTTAAATATTATATTTTTGATGAGTTGGCGGAGAGAGAAGAGGAGAGAGAAGAGAGGCGTGCTACTCACTAACAGCCGGCTGTAGCACGTGCTCCTGGACACTTTGTGAGAGAGGGAGGTGGACCATGTATCAACAAAGTAGTACAAATTTATATGCATCTATTGTACTTGCCGGCTATAAGGCTGACTATAGATGACATGGCAAGATCATATAACCAGCAGCTGGCTCTACTATTAACCATGCTCTTAGGTACGAATTCTCTTGGCTATTGAGTACATGGTATAGGCTGCGTAGTTGACAGAGAAGGCCACATTTGGTGAAATTATTCTGAAACCTAAATGACACATCCACATATTTTATCTGCTGACATTTTTGAGGGATCCGTAGACTTGTAGACTTGTTTATGGGCAACTAATTATAGGCCTTTCTATTTTGTCGAGTATATTTTTATATATCGATGCCTTATTTTGTTGTATAGCAAGTTCATAACAATGTTGTAGTTAAGACATAAATGTTGAATCCACGCCTTGCTCGTTGAAGGCCAGAAAGTAAAATTCTGTCGCTCTCAGTTCATCTAGGTTCTTATGGATTTTTTTTTACTTTTCTCCTGATTTTTTGTCATGTTTATTGAACTATATTTTTTCTTGATAGAAGCACATCCACCTGGTATTCATAGCGTGTCACTTAAGTCATGTTTGATGTCCTAGTTTGACTGCATTTTCCCTGGAATCATGAAGCATTAGCTTAGCAGGATCTTGTTATCGTTTGGCTGCGGTTATACTAATACAAAGGTTCCTCCAGGCTCCAGGGATGGGTTGTCTTTTCCCTTGAGCCTGCCATTGACATGTATGCCGGAGCAAGCCTGGTCATGGATGTTTGAACTTTCGGTGCAATTGGCATAAAATGAGAGCAGGAACAAACGAATACCTTCACATATCTCTTAGGTCTTGTTCGGAGCACAGTTTTCCCTTCCCTCTTAGGCCTCATTTGGTTTGGAGGATTTTCGTAGGAAAAACATAGGACCAAGGATTCTAGAGGAAAATTTCTTATAGATGCATTCGGTTTAGGAAACGCATAATGAAATTCCTTCGGGATACTACTCATTTCCAGTGTTTTTGGAGGAAACTACACGTCCACTCAAAGCTCATTTTTTGCGTAGGAACGAGACAAGACAAATCCTTAGAGCATCTCCAACAGCAGACCTAAAATAGGGCACCAAAAAGTGTTTGGAGTAAAATTTGGGGCACCAAGAGGTGATTTTTGGGGCACAAAAAGAATGTCCATCTCCAACAGCTGCCCAAAAATAGGGACTCATCCACACAAACATCCAAACCACTTGATCACATTGCATACTTCAAATACAAACTCCCAAACATTCGAAGTTTTAAACATGCAACGTAAACATCCTAACATCCAAACATTCAAACACATAGTACTCCTACGGATACACTATGCACATACTACTCGTCATCATCGTCAGGCTGTGAGTCTGATGGCGTTCCAAAACACCATGGTCTCCTCCTTAGAGGTATTGAACTCCTCACTCTCGTCATCAGACCCGAGCTTGATCACACTGGAGGGGCTAGCCTCGTCCTCCTTGCGCTCTGCCTTCTTGCGCTCATTGTCCCTCTTTCAAAACCACTCCGCCTCCGCCTGTACGAGGTGCGGATTTTCCACGGTGAACCTTGCCATCGCCGCCTCATTGCTCTCCCCGGTGTCCTGCTGCTCCAGGACGATGCGGGTGACTCTCTTCTCCTTGCGGGATACAATATTCACCGTCAGACTGATGAACTCTGCCGCCTCCCGAGATTCGATTACCCGGAAGTTAAGCTCGTGAAGCGGCTGGCCAAGCCTCCAACAGGCGATGTTGAGCGTGCGCGTGGCGAGCTCCGCCACTCGAACTTGCCGAGTCAATGGCGCTGGCTGTCGCACTGTAGCTCGGTGCCGTAGCGGCCGGACTGCCGCAGCCGAACATGTGCTCTTTGGCGCGCGTTTCGGCGGCGGCCTCGTAGTGGCGGCCCATTGAAGGGGGGGGGGGGGCAGGGGTACAGCGGTTTCAGGCAGCAGGGTGGTGTGGGATGGCTGTGGTGGCTGGATTCGGTGGGGCGGCGGCGGCGCAGAGGGAAAAGGGATGTGGGAGGCTGCGGGGAAGGTTCCTGAGGTGGCAGTTGGGCTGCGTGCGGCTCAGTTTTTGGTTGCGCAGCCGCGTGACTGCCGTATATTTGCAGCTGGTGCTGCCTTATTGGGCTGCTCTAAAAACTCTTGCAAAATTTATAACAAGGGCAGCTGTTGGAGCTGCGTTGTTTGCCCCAAATGCCCTAAAATAGGGCAGCGGTGGAGATGCTCTTAGGATGACAAGTGTCATCCTTATCAAATTCCTGTACTCTCCTAGTTCCGCACGTTTCGGTTTCCTCCAAACGGAATGAGCCCTTGAATATTATCGGCATCAACTGTTTCCTGTGAAATCCCTGGGTTCAAAAAGGTCATGCAACCTTTCTTTGTTGACGTTGGGTTGTTCTCCGAACCTTGATTGTTCTGACGACTTCCCTACTCATTGTACAATATGCAGGCGAAAGCCTACAACGAAGACCAGAAGTACAAAGAAGGAAAGTTCATACTAGAGAAGAACATGATGCTGAAAGAAGGACGTTAGCTGGCGGGAAATGATGGTCTGCTGTCAAAGTCTGCAAAAGCAGACATTCGCAACTGCGAACTGTAGCCAAAGATTCGTCTACTAGTTTCCTGAAAATATTGATTATTCTGGTGACGGCCATCACCACGAAAATGCATTTGTGAAATCTGTTGCCCTATTACGTTTGCTCGGCTGGCCTCTGAAATGTACTCTGTTACCAGTTTTTCTTGATTCAACCGTGGAGGTTCACAGATGTCAGGTTTCTGAAGCTGGGTGCTGATGTAGGCCTAGTGCTCTTACTTGCCTCGCTTGACTCTATCACGTACGCATCGTTAAACCCGTGAAGAACGAAACCCTTTTCTGCGAGATTGAACTATTTCACGTGAATTTCCTGTGAAAGGAGGTTGAACCATTTCACGTGAATTTCCTGTGGAGGTAGGAAACAGCTAGGTGTTTTGTCATGGTCGTGTACCGCAATGCTGGATGTGGAGTGGCTACAATATCTCTAAATGCATCCCCCTTCTGTCTCCAGTTATCCGGGGAAACAGTCTGGACATTGTAGGGATATATAAAAAAATGTCACCCAGCGCCATCCCATCTACTGCTGGACTGAACAAATTTGACCCCTTAAACACATGTGGACACGTCCGGGCATGTCTGCTTAAACTTCCTATTTTTTTTTCGTTCATGAGTCATGTCCCTCATTTTTTTATGTCGGGTTACATAAGGAGAGAGAGAGAGAAAGAAATCATAAAGAAAGAAAAAAGATGCTCTATGGAGGGGTAAATGTGGCGGACGAAGGACCGCTGATCGGACATGCCCGGGCACTCCTCATACTCATCCATATATGAGATAATGCGAGGGCTACTGGATAGCCCGGGCATTTAAGGAGGCTTTAAGGGGTCCGGTTGGTTCAACTTTTTGCTTCTCTCTCCTGTCTTCTCTCTCCTGTCCGGTCAGTTGTCTTGTGTTCGCTCGGTCAATTTGAGGAGTCCGGCTGTAGATGCTCTAAACTTGGCTCATATTTTTGGCCTCCTCCAATGTGGGAGAGAGTTGGGATTGTTGAATTATCCTTAGGGCATCTCCAACGGCGACCCACAATTCTTGAAATTCCCTTTTGTATCCGTTCGCGGACTGGGACCAATCTACGGACATGGATGTGAGAGGCCGCCATCCAATGCTATCATGTATATGTCCGCCAGTAATTTAAAATTCAAATTTAGCCCGATCCATACAGCGCGCCGTTCACACCAGTGGCGGTCGCATGCCCAATCACAACTAATAAGAGGCAAGCATGCTTAATTTTTACATGCATGAATCCAAAAGAATATCAATCCGGCAGTCCCTCAAATTTTCTGCCCTGCCAAACTGTCAATCCCAACCATATGCTCCTCAATCAAGGTGCCATCGCCGCCGCGTAGGCAGCCTCCGCCTCCGCTGCTTCCTCGTTGCCCGCCGCTATCAACTATCTTTCTGCCGCTGCAACATCTGCTAGCAGATGGATTGCACAATCATTCTTGCGTCACCATCCAAAGAGGCCACATTCAAGGACATCATCTTGGTGTCCTCCTCATTGGCAGTGATCTTCAACTTCTTTTCCTCGAGCTCGGTCTACCTCTCTTCGATCATGGTCCTCCTCTCTTCAAGCTTGAGCTTATTTTCCATTGCCTTCATCAACAATTTGAACCTCTCCGCACTTTTCTCCTTCTTGATGTCTGAGCGCTTCACGCATGCCTCCTCCTTTTTTGCCAATATGTCCTCAAACCTCTCCGTCAGCTTGGCCGCTGCACCTTCTCGCTTCACCCTGTCCTCCTCCCACATCTTCCCCCGTAAAAATCTTCTAACCTTCTTCAACAGTTCTTAGGTTGGGTCGGTAGGGTCACCGGTTTCTTCCTCGCTAGCTTAGACGGCGATCTTGGCTATGAAAAGGTTCCACTTCGGTTGCCCAATCAACTTCAACCAAAAATGCATGACGATGAAGTTTTTCTTCTCCAACTTATTGTACACCAAACAAGCATGAGAACGCTACAAAGTGAAACATTGTCAACAATGCATATCTGGCTAGTGAGCAACAAATCGAAGCATATCCGGCTAGTGAGTAACAAATCTAAGCATATTCTGCTAGTGAGCAATAAAACTATGCATATCCAGCTAGTGATCGACAAAACTATGCATATCCGGCTAGTGATCGACAAAACTATGCATACCCAACTAGTGATCAACAAAAGTATGCATATCCGACTAGTGAGCAACAAAACTAAGCATATCCGGCTAGTGATCAACTTACTTGCTCGGTGATTTGTGCATCGCTAGGCCACTATGCGATGAGATGCTTCAAGTGCCCACAATACTTGGACATGGCCTCTTGTATGGTGTACCATCGATGGTTGAGGGACTTCGATTCATGATTGCGGATGACCGCGTCGGAGCAGGGGGATGAAATGCTTGTGTTCGTGGAACCAAATGTGAATGTTGTTCCAAAATATTGTGCCCTTTTGCTCCATGACATCGATCAGATCACCACTTCTGGCCAACCATGCATCGCACAACAACTCATCCTCCCGCATGTTGAAGCTTTCTCCTCTACCCTTCTTCTTTGGATCGACGACTTTATCATCTGGGTCATCATCCTCGCCGTCCTCCCCTCCTCCTCCTCCTCCTCCTCCCCTTCCTGCTGCTACTATCCGGCGGCCCAATGTTGTTGTTGCTATGTGCCCATGTCGGTTTGGGTGTAGGTCTGTTGCTTGCCCGTCAAGGTGTAGGACTGCTGCCGCTGGTAGTTGCCGGACAGGGTGGGATCCGAGTCTTGCACCTGCCCGTCGTCATAGCCACATCCTCCTCCTCCAGCTCTGTCGTGGATGATGTCGAGCATCTCCCTGTTCGAGTCGTCGTACCACTACTAGGGAAATGCTTATACACATGAGCCCACCAGTAGCGCTTTTAAAAGGGAAGCGCTGCTATTACGCACATAGCAGCAGCGCTGGAGCTAGAAAACATGCTACTACTACAATTGCAAGACCGTTGCAGGTAGGTTAGGTATGCTAGTAGCGTGGATATGGCAAAAGCGCTACTACTGTTAAACTTAGCAATAGCGTTTTTTCGCTAAGCAGCGCTACTGCTAAACTCAATCCCCTCCTAATAAGACCAATGTTTAGTCCCACCTCGCTCTGCGAACTGAACTTTTACCACCTTAAATATGGCGCTTCTCAAAACATCACAACCAGTTGGTCTTCATTGAACTCTATGTGTAGGATCTGTGGCCGCAATAGAAATCTTCGCCGGTTCTTAAACCGACGAAGATTCCTATTGACAATTTAGATTCTAGACAAAAAGATCAGTGATGACCAATGCTTTTTTGTATATGCTAATGATCATAGCCTTAGTACTAGCGCTGGTTCAGCAAAAACGCTACTGCTAATGATCATAGCAGTAGCGCTTTTTGGCCCAAAGCGCTGCTGTTACATGCGCCGCAGGGCCCATAGAACGGAAGCCCACTTAGCAGTAGTGCTGGCACGTTCCTAGCGCTACTACTATACCAAAAGAAAACCACCTGCCCCCCCCGCACCATGCCTCACTTTGATTGATCCCCTTCGCGCGCGCCACCGCCGCTATTAGGGTTCCGCTTGATCAGCGCCGCCTGCGTGCCACCTCCCGCCACCGCAGGTAATGCTCCTCCCCCCTCTGTCGTCGCCGCCCGCCTACCCACTCCTCCTGCTGCCCCCAACTCCGCCACCACCCCCACCTCCCCTTTTCCCCCCTCCCCCCAACTCCGACATCACCCCCACTCTGATGATGGGGCCGTGGAGGGGGATGCGCTGGCCGGGGTGGGGCTGCATGCGGTGCCACCATTATGAAAGAAATAAAGAAACAAACTTGAGTTAATCCAATGAATCATATTCATCTATCCATGCATTAGGTTTCTACCTGTTTTCCATTACAAACACAAGTAAAATCAAGTCCATGCCCTGCTCCTCAAACCCATGATGATCTTGTTTAATTAGTACTGATGCCCCGCTCCTCACAATAGTTGTTTTTTGATGCTATATTGAAGTTGGTGTACCACTGTTATTTGATTGGGTTAATTCCAGCATCTCTAGATCCTACTGTTAGTATCACATATAAACCTGAACATATTCAGTTTGGCTTGTGTTGAGATATCTTGTGGTTCAGTCTAGGTTAGATGGCGTAACACATTTGTGTGGTTTGGTCTGGTTTAGTTTTCTTGTGGTTCAGTTTAGGTTAGATGGCATAACCTCATATCATCTTATATGTTACTAGATCTTAGGATTGAAAACAGTAGCATGGCAGTTCTTGTTATATGTTAATTTTAGTTACTAAGCCTGAATATTCTGTTTTCCTTGCTCATATTGCTTTAGGAAAATGGCGCCACCACCACCATGCCGACTATGCAAGTCAAGGTGCGCCAGCAGCCTTGCAACTGGCACGCTGTTCGACATCTATTTCCAGTCGAGTTTTCTTCATGCGGCGGTAACAATTATATGAAACTTGTAAACAACTATTTTGTTTTTAGTGTTATTGGCATTAATGCATTGTGTCATTTTGCTTTTTTACACAGATCGTCCCATGCAATGTGAGGTTGAAATTCAACAAGCTGACCGGAGACATTGTGACCTTTGAGGCTCTGGGGCCCCCCTACACTATAGAGGTCGAGAAAGGACGCAATGTGTCGCAGATTGGAGGAGATGGATGGATCCGTTTCCTCGCCCACATGGGTATCACTGGTGGTGAGTTGATCAACTTCTCCTTCAGGGCAGAAAGACCCAAGCTGGCTATCATTTATGTCAAGGAGGAAGATGATGAAGATGATGAGGACCCACTTGATGAAGATGATGAGGACCCACTTGATGAAGCCATCTATGCTCAAAGAATGAGGCTGAGCGAGGAGGAGATGTGCAACCTATGGGACATAACTCCGCCACGTGCTGACTTTGTCGGGGTGCCACTTGTGACCCACCTGACAAGTACCATGGTTGATCGGCTTGTTGTGGTATGTTATACTTACTGTTGTAATTTGATGATATGCTTTATTGTTATACTTACAAATGCAAATTATCTAATTATATGCTTAGTGAATCCGATGATATGTTTAGTGTAGAGTCCGATGACATGCTTATTAGTGTAGAATGCAAGGAACTGTTAATAGTGTAGATAATCCATACTTATTAGTAGAATTCATGCTTAGTAGAAATGTAGTACTGTGATATAGTCCATGAAATTATTTTGTAAATATGCTACATTGTGTTTTAAGCAACAAGATGAGATTCTCTAATAGGTTTTCTGTCATCTGACTGAACTTTGCACTATAATTGTTATGGCGCCTCATTTTCTAATGATAGTGGAGTCATGGTTGAGCTCCTTTGAAAAAAAATGGCAGGTGAAAAAGTCCATTGGCGTATAAATTTCTTGTTGTGTTTAACTATTCGAGTTATGTCAATGTTATAAAAAACTGACAATTTTTTGGAAAGTGAGATTTGCGCTTACAACAAGATGAACAAGGGCATTGAAGTGAATATGTAGAAAATGTCCCATTTTTGGCTTTAAAGATGAGCTAAGAAACTCAAATGAAATCAAAATAACCACTTGTCCAGTAAAAAAAAGTATTCAGTAACCAAATACAACATGAAATATTTCTTGATGACATAGGAAAGAAATTCAATCCCAGTCCTTCCTAGTTGCCTCTCAATTTTAGGTAATTGTTATAGGACAATTAACTATGCCACACTAGAGACAAATGATGCAGACATGACTGTTGCTTCTTTATTTCTTTTAAGATCTTTTGATAGTGTAGAAATCTATACTTAGTACAAATATATTTGCAAGAGTATGTGCGAGGCTCCTTATTAATTGATATGTTTTTTTATTTAGAAATTGCCAAAGAGTCTATCTGTGAGTTGTGGTATCGAGCCTGATGAAGAAGGCTCAACTGGAATACGCCTTACTGCAAGAGGCTCCATCGCCACCTGTGCGTACGGCATGGACACCAACGGCCGCACACACTTAAGCTCGGTTGGGTGGAAGAGCTTTCTCGCTGGCAAAAATCTTCGTGTTGGACATGCCATCCTAATTACTATCAGGAACACCCATCGCCAAGGCTTGAGGATGATGATCGTCGTTGATATAATCTAGAACTATATATGTGTGTGGCTGTATGACTACCTAGTAGACTGCTATATATGTCTGGCTGTATGACTACCTAGTACTGCTTATCGCATATGCTACTGTATGAACCATATATGTGTGAGGATGCACGTTGACTATATATGAGTACTTATAATGCGACTATATATGAGTATCTGATATTGTGGTTAATGATATAGAAACGGATACTATTCTACATCAATTGAAAGCAGGAAAAAATGTTGAAAGATACATCAGCGGCGCGGGGAAAGGAAAAGCGCTACAGCTAATAACAATTATTAGTAGCGCTGGTTTCGTCAGCGCGCTACTACTAACTAGGCATATCCGTAGCGCCGGAGTATCAGCGCTACTGCTACCAGTTAGTTGTAGTGCCTTACTGGTAGCGCTTGTACAAGCGCTATTAGTGGCTCTAAGACAAGCGCTGCTACTAGGGTTTTCCCTGGTAGTGTACGTCGGCTCCCCCGCTCTATGCATAGCAGCAAACAGTGTGCGAGCACCCATCTGCTCCCCACTCGCCGTCCGAGCCCGGGCGAGCCGTGACGAAGAGTACTCGGAGAAGAGCGGCGACGCGTTAAAGTCGACGATGTAAGGCACTGTATCGACAGGGGTTCCGAGCTGCTTGGTGGCGTAGTAGTACGGAGGCTTGTATTGCTTCGGCCACATCGCCATTTGTATGGTTGGCACTGATACGTCTCCGTCGTATCTACTTTTCCTAACACTTTTACTCTTGTTTTGGACTCTAATTTGCATGATTGAATGAAACTAACTCGGACCGACGCTGTTTTTAGCAGAACTACCATGGTGTTGTTTTTGTGCAGAAATAAAAGTTCTTGGAATGGAACAAAACTTTTTGGAGATTTTTTATGGAATAAAAGAAAAATACTTGAGCCATGAACCACCGGAGGCCCCCCCTGGGTGAGCACAACCCACCAGGGTGCGCGCCCCCTCCTGGCGCGCCTAGGTGGGTTGTGCCCACCTGGTGGCCCCGCTGACCCTATCTCCGATGCTATAAAATCCAATTTTTGGAGAAAAATCAGGGAGAAAAGAATTATCGCATTTCTCGAGATGGAGCCGCCGCCGCCTCCTGTTCTTCATCGGGAGGCCAGATCTGGAGTCCATTTGGGGCTCCGGAGAGGGGAATCTTCGATCTTCATCATCACCAACCCTTCTCCATCGCCAATTCCATGATGCTCCCCACCGGGAGTGAGTAATTTCTTCGTAGGCTCGCTAGTCGGTGAGGGAGTTGGATGAGATTCATCATGTGATCGAGTTAGTTTTGTTAGGGCTTGATCCCTAGTACCCATTATGTTCTGAGATTGATGTTGCTATGACTTTGCCATGCCTAATGCTTGTCACTTTGGATTTCATATCTGAACTGTTTATATTATCACCATTATATCTATGTTCTAGATCCGATCTTGCAAGTTATAGTCACCTGTTACGTGTTATGATCCGTAAACCCCGGAGTGACAATATTCGGGATACTTTCCAGTGATGACCATAGTTTGAGGAGTTCATGTATTCACTATGTGCTAATGCTTTGTTCTAGTTCTCTATTAAAAGGATAGCTTAATATCCCTTAGTTTCCTTATGGATCCTGCTGCCACGGGAGGGTAGGACAAAAGATGTCATGCAAGTTTTTCCATAAGCACGTATGACTATTTACAGAATGCATGCCTACATTATATTTATGGACTGGAGCTAGTGCTGTATCGCCCTAGGTTATGACTGTTATATGATGAATATCATGCAAAGAATTCACCGATCCAATGCCTACGAGTTTTTCACACATTGTTTTTGCTAAGTTACTATTGCTACTATTACACTTGTTACAAAATCATTGCTATCACTGTTACCGTTACTACTACTGTTAGTACTACTATCAAAACTATCATATTACCGTGCTACTAATCATATTGCTGCAGATAATTAATCTTCAGGTGTGGTTGAATTGACGACTCAACTGCTAATACTTGCAAATATTATTTGGCTCCCCTTGTGTCGAATCTATAAATTTGGGTTGAATACTCTACCCTCGAAAACTGTTGTGATCCCCTATACTTGTGGGTTATCAAGACCTTTTTCTGGCGCCATTGCCGGGGAGCATAGCTATATTTGTTGAGTCACTTGAGATTATTATCAATTTTTCACTATGAAGAACCTGAAGGATACCAAGACTAAGATTTTTCCCTCAAGACGAGGGGAGGTAAGGAACTGTCATCTAGCTCTGCACTTGATTCACCTTCTATTTTGAGTAGACTTGCAACACCACCACATGCTATTAATCCTGATTTGTCGCAAGTTATTGATGGTGTTACTTCTATGAATGCTACTCATGATGATGCTAGTACCTTGCTTGATGATGATGTGCCACTAGGTGAATTTATTGATGAACAAATGGCTAGAGTTAGAGAGAAATAAATTACTGAAATTGATGAAGTTATTGAAACTAATGAAATGTCTGAAACTGAAAATCTTGAAACACCTATTAGACCTAGCTCTCCTACATATGAATTGCCTAAGGTACCTGAAGGTTATGTTATGGATGAGGAGACATCTAGAGACTTTCTTGCTTGCAATGATAGAGATGATCTTAAGAAATTATTTTACAGACTGAAAGAGAAATCTTTGAATGCTAGAATGAAATGTGATCCTAAGTTTGCTACTTCACCTATCTTTGTTGATGGTAAGGATTATGAATTCTCTGTCAACCTAGAGTTAATTACTCTGGTTGAATCTGATGCTTTTCATGGTTATGAAACGAAAAATGTAGTGGCACACCTTACTAAGTTGAATGATATAGCCACCCTATTTGCTCATGATGAGAAGATTCACTACTATTATATTCTTAAATTATTTCCGATCTCGTTAAAGGGTGATGCTAAGATATGGTACAAATACTCTTGCTCCTGGTTGTGTGCGTAGTCCCCAGGATATGATTTACTACTTCTCTGAAAAATATTTTCCTGCTCATAAGAAACAATCTACCTTAGAAGAAATATTTAACTTTGTGCAAATTAAAGAAGAGAGTCTCCCACAAGCTTGGGGATGCTTCTCCAATCGCTTAATGCTTTGCCTGATCATCCTCTTAAGAAAAATGAAAGACTTGATATCTTCTATAATGGACTGATGAGAACCCACAAGTATAGGGGATCGCAACAGTTTTTGAGGGTAGAGTATTGAACCCAAATTTATTGATTCGACACAAGGGGAGCCAAAGAATATTCTCAAGTATTAGCAGTTGAGTTGTCAATTCAACCACACTTGGATAACTTAGTATCTGCAGCAAAGTATTTAGTAGCAAAGTAGTATGGAAGTAACGGTAATGGTAGCAAAAATAATAGTAGCAGTTTTGTAGTAATTGTAATAGTAGCAACGGTAAAGTAAATAGGCAAAGCACAATATGTGAAAAGCTCATAGGCATAGGATCGGTGATGGATAATTATGTCGGATGCGATTCCTCATGTAATAGTTATAACATAGGGTGACACAGAACTAGCTCCAGTTCATCAATGTAATGTGGGCATGTATTCCAAATATAGTCATACGTGCTTATGGAAAAGAACTTGCATGACATCTTTTGTCCTACCCTCCCGTGGCAGCGGGGTCCTAGTGGAAACTAAGGGATATTAAGGCCTCCTTTTAATACAGAACCGGACCAAAGCGTTAGCACTTGGTGAATACATGAACTCCTCAAACTACGGTCATCACCGAGAAGTATCCCGATTATTGTCACTTCGGGGTTGTCGGATCATAACACATAATAGGTGACTATAGACTTGCCAGATGTGACACCCGGATAATTAAGCTATAGGAATCTCCTGCTAATGATGCCAAGTCATCATTCTTACTGTTACTAATCCTCATTTGATCTGAAGCATAATTCAAATTCAATTCAAATTAAAGTCCAAAATTCAAGTTTGTCAAACATGCAAAATAAAATGTTGAAAGTGTGGCAAATATTCCATAACTAATTATGGTGGTGACCCAACACTTTTGTAAAGTGTTTAAATCCCCTTTTGTGAATATAACAGTGGCTTAAACAGTCATTTAAATGCCTTTCCATTTATGAAAAATTTCAAACAAACTCGAAAGCCTCCCAAACTTTTTGTGGCAGTGCTAGTATATGTAAGGGCAAGTCCCACTTTGTACAAAATACATTTTGCTAGCTAAAAGAAAATGGAAAAGAAAAGAAAATGCAAAAGGAAAAAGAGATAAGGCCCACTATGCCCTGGGCCTTAGCCACCTGGGTGGCGCAACCCAACAGGCCCAACTGGTCCAGCCCATCTCCTCCGGTCGCGTCCCTCCTCTCTGTTCCCCCGACCCGAGCCGCTATAGGGGCTCGTCCCCACCGGACCAGCCTCGCCGGCGCCGCCCCGAGGGGATAAGGGCGGCGCCTCGGGTTCCCCTCATCTCGTCCCACCCACTTGCCCCTCTCGCTCGCCTCTGCGCCTCCCCTCCCCCAGTTCCACCTCTCCCCTCTCCTCTCGCTCGATCACGAGCGCGCCTGTCGCTATGGCCGTGCCATAGCCACGGCCACCTTCGTCCCCGCATCGTGCTTCCCTATCCATACTCTCCACCGGCATCGTCTACATCGCCTACATCAAGCGCCTGCAGCTGGGGAGAACCGGAGAGCCCACATCGCCGTCTTCTTCCTCCTCTGCCTCGCCGGACTCTGTCGACTACTCCGACTCCAGCAGGCCTCCCCAAGCACGCTGCCGCCCCCCTACAGCCTCGCTGTGAGCTTCTCCTCCTCCTCCACCTCTCCTTTCTCTCTCGTGCGCCTCCTAGCTAGCTCACCTGCCGTCGCCCGAGCGCGTTGCCGCTGACGAGCGCGGCGCCGTGACCATAGTCGTCGTCACATGCGGCCGAGCGCCGCATCGTGCTCCTGGGGGTCCCAGGGGCCCAACACGCGCGTCCGCTGCTCTCGCCGAACCCCGTAGCCCAATCCCCGCCAACGCTCGTTCTGGCCTTCCGCCCCGTTATACGTCCATTTTGCATCATGCTTTTATGACAATATTTATTGCATTATGGGATGTTATTTCACGTTATGTCACGATACTTATGGCTATTCTCTCTTATTTTACAAGGTTTACATGAAGAGGGAGAATGCCGGCAGCTGGAATTCTGGGCTGGAAAAGGAGCAAATATTGGAGGCCTATTCTACGCAACTCCAAAAGTCCTGAAACTCAACGGAATACCTTGAAATAAATAAAGAAAAATCATCGCCAAAGATGAAGGCCAGGGGGCCCACACCCTGCTCATGAGGGTGGGGGGTGCGCCCCCCTGGGCGCGCCCCTACCTCGTGGGCCCCCTGGTGGCTCTCCGACGCCCATCTTCTCCTATATGAAGTCTTTCGATGAAAAAAAAATCAGAAGCAACCTTTCGGGATGAGACTCTACCACCACGAGGCGGAACCTTGGCGGAACCAATCTAGGGCTCTGGCAGAGCTGTTCTGCCGGGGACACTTCCCTCCGGGAGGGGGAAATCATCACCATCGTCATCACCAACGCTCCTCTCATCGGGAGAGGGCAATCTCCATCAACATCTTCACCAGCACCATCTCATCTCCAAACCCTAGTTCATCTCTTGTATCCAATTCTTGTCTCCAAGTTCGGGATTGGCGCTAGTAGTGTTGATTACTCCTTGTAGTTGATGCTAGTTGGTTTATTTGGTGGAAGATCATATGTTCAGATCCTTTATGCACATTATTACCCCTCTGATTATGAACATGAATATGCTTTGTGAGTAATTACGTTTTTTCCCAAGGACAAGGGAGAAGTCTTGCTATTAGTAGTCATGTGAATTTGGTATTCATTCGATATTTTGATGAGATGTATGTTGTCTAGCCTCTAGTGGTGTTATGTGAACGTCGACTACATAACACTTCACCATTATTTGGGCCTAGAGGAAGGCATTGGGAAGTAGTAAGTAGATGATGGGTTGCTAGAGTGACAGAAGCTTAAACCCTAGTTTATGCGTTGCTTCGTAAGGGGCTGATTTGGATCCATATGTTTCATGCTATGATTAGGTTTACCTTAATACTTTTGTTGTAGTTGCGGATGCTTGCAATAGAGGTTAATCATAAGTGGGATGCTTGTCCAAGTAAGGGCAGTACCCAAGCACCGGTCCACCCACATATCAAATTATCAAAGTACCGAACGCGAATCATATGAGCGTGATGAAAACTAGCTTGACGATATTCCCATGTGTCCTCGGGGGCGCTTTTCCTATCATAAGAGTTTGTCCAGGCTTGTACTTTGCTACAAAAAGGATTGGGCCACCTTGCTGCACCTTATTTACTTTTGTTACTTGTTGCTCGTTACAATTTATCTTATCACAAAACTATATGTTACCACTTATTTCAGTACTTGCAGAGAATACCTTGCTGAAAACCGCTTATCATTTCCTTCTGCTCCTTGTTGGGTTCGACACTCTTACTTATTGAAAGGACTACGATAGATCCCCTATACTTGTGGGTCATCAAGACTCTTTTCTGGCGCCATTGCCAGGGAGTGAAGCGCCTTTGGTAGGTGGAATTTGGTAAGGAAAAATTTATTTAGTGTGCTGAAATTTTCTGTCACTTGTTACTATGGAAAGTAATTGTCTGAGGGGCTTGTTCGGGGTATCTTCACCCCGTCCAGTAGAGCAAAGAGTTGCTCCTCAACCTACTCAACCTACTGAACCTATTGAAAATGAAACTCCTTTTGATATTCCTTCGGGTTTGATGGAAAAACTGCTAGCTAACACTTTTACAGGAGATGGAACAAAGCATCCTGATGAACATCTACGCTATGTGGATGATGTTTGTGGACTATTTATGCTTGCAGGTATACCCGATGATGTTATTAAGAAGAAGGCTTTCCCTTTATCTTAGAAGGGAGACACATTGACATGGTATAGGCTATGTGATGATATGAGTTCATGGAACTATAAAAGATTGAAATTGGAATTTCATCAAAAGTATTACCCTATGCATCTTGTTCATCGTGATCGCAATTATATATATAATTTTTGGCCTCGCGAAGGAGAAAGCATCACTAAATATGGACTTGAATCTGAGATAGTAGCTTGTTTCTGTGAATCTTTTGCTACTTATGTTGATCTCCCCAAGGAGAAGTGGTTTAAATATCATCCTCCCATAGAAGTAAAAGTAGCTGCACCTATTAAAGTTGAAGAAAAAATTGTCACTTATAATGATCCTATCGTTCCAACTTCTTATGTTGAGAAACCACCTTTCCCTGTTAGAATGAAGGATCATGCTAAAGCTTCAACTGTTGTTCGTAAAAGCAATATTAGAACTTATACACCTCCTGAGCAAGTCAAAGTAGAACCTAATATTGCTATTGTTAAAGATCTCTTGTCTGATAATATCGATGGGCATGTTATTCAATTCCAGGGTGAAACTGCTAGAGTTGCTAAACCTTGTGATAAAGATAAACATAGACCTGTGGTAGGCGTGCCTGTTATTTCTGTTAAAATAGGAGATCATTGTTATCATGGCTTGTGTGATATGGGTGCTAGTGCTAGTGTTATACCCATTGATTTATACAAAGAAATTATGCATGATATTGCACCTACTGAGTTAGAAGATATTGATGTTACAATTAAACTTGCCAATAGAGATACTATATCTACAATGGGAATTGTTAGAGATGTTGAAGTCTTGTGTGGAAAAACCAAATATCCCGCTGATTTTCTTGTTCTTGGTTCTCCACAAGATAGCTTTTGTCCAATTGTATTTGGTAGGCCCTTCTTGAATACTGTTAATGCTAAGATAGACTGCGAAAAGAATGTTGTTACTATTGGCTTGGATGATATGGTTCATGAGTTTAATTTCTCTAAATTTAGTAAGCAACATCGTGAGGAGGAATTGCCTAGTAAGGATGAAATTATTGGTCTTGCTTCCATTGCTGTACCTCCTAGTGATCTTTAGAACAGTATTTGCTAGACCATGAAAATGATATGTTCATGAATGAAAGAAGGGAAATAGATGAAGTATTCTTTAAACAGGAACCTATTCTGCAACACAATTTTGCCTGTTGAAATCCTAGGGGATCCTCCTCCACCCAAGGGTGATCCCGTCTTTGAGCTTAAACCGTTGCCTGATAATCTTAAATATGCTTATCTTGATGAAAAGAAAATATATCCTGTCATTATTAGCGCTAACCTTTCAGAGCATGAAGAAGAAAGATTATTGAAAACTCCGAAGAAGCACTGTGCTGCTATTGGATATACTCTGGATGATCTTAAGGGCATCAGTCCCACTCTATGTCAACATGAAATAAATTTGGAAGCTGATGCCAAACCAGTTTGTGATCCTCAACGACGTTTGAATCCTAAAATGAAAGAAGTGGTAAGAAAAGAAATACTCAAGCTTCTGGAGGCAGGTATAATTTATCCCGTTGCTGATAGTTAGTGGGTAAGTCCTGTCCATTGTGTCCCTAAGAAGGGAGGTATTACTGTTGTCCCTAATGATAAAGATGAATTGATCCCGCAAAGAATTATCACAAGTTATAGGATGGTAATTGATTTCTGTTAGTTAAATAAGGCTACTAAGAAAGATCATTACCCCTTACCTTTTATTGATAAAATGCTAGAAAGATTATGCAAACATACACATTATTGCTTTCTAGATGGTTATTCTGGTTTCTCTCAAATACCTGTGTCAGCTAAAGATCAATCAAAGACTACTTTTACGTGCCCTTTTGGTACTTTTGCTTATAGAAGTATGCCTTTTGGTTTATGTAATGCACCTGCTACCTTTCAACGATGCATGATGGCTATATTCTCTAACTTCTGTGAAAAGATTTGTGAGGTTTTCATGGACGATTTTTCCGTCTATGGTTCCTCTTTTGATGATTGCTTGAGCAATCTTGCTCGAGTTTTGCAGAGATGTGAAGAAACTAATCTTGTCTTGAATTGGGAAAAGTGCCACTTTATGGTTAATGAAGGTATTGTCTTGGGGCACAAAGTTTCTGAAAGAGGTATTGAAGTTGATAAGGCCAAGGTTGATGCTATTGAAAAGATGCCATGTCCCAAGGACATCAAAGGTATAAGAAGTTTCCTTGGTCATGCCGGATTTTATAGGAGGTTCATTAAGGACTTCTCAAAAATCTCTCGGCCTCTGACTAATTTATTACAAAAAGATGTACCATTTGTCTTTGATGATGATTGTGTAGAAGCATTTGAAATACTTAAGAAAGCATTAGTCTCTGCACCTGTTGTTCAGCCACCTGATTGGAATTTACCCTTTGAAATTATGTGTGATGCTAGTGATTATGCTGTAGGTGTTGTTCTAGGGCAAAGAGTTGATAAGAAATTAAATGTTATCCATTATGCTAGTAAGACTCTAGACAATGCTCAAAGAAATTATTCTACTACCGAAAAGGAACTTTTAGCAGTTGTGTTTGCTTGTGATAAGTTTAGACCTTATATTGTTGATTCCAAAGTTACTATTCACACTGATCATGCTGCTATTAAATATCTTATGGAAAAGAAGGATGCAAAACCTAGACTTATTAGATGGGTTCTCCCACTTCAAGAATTTGATTTACATATTTTTGATAGAAAGGGAGCTGAGAACCCCGTTGCAGACAACTTGTCTAGGTTAGAGAATGTTCTTGATGACCCACTACCCATTGATGATAGCTTTCCCGATGAACAATTAAATGTCATAAGCACTTCTCGTAGCACTCCATGGTATGCTGATTATGCTAATTATATTTTTGCTAAATTTATACCACCTAGCTTCACATACCAACAAAAGAAAAAGTTTTTCTATGACTTGCGACATTACTTTTGGGATGACCCACATCTTTATAAAGAAGGAGTAGATGGTGTCATTAGACGTTGTGTACCTGAGCATGAACAGGAACAGATCCTACGCAAGTGTCACTCCGAAGCTTATGGAGGACACCATGCTGGAGATAGAACTGCACATAAGGTATTGCAATCTGGGTTTTATTGGCCTACTCTCTTCAAGGATGCGTGTAAGTTTGTTTTGTCTTGCGATGAATGCCAAAGAATTGGTAATATTAGTAGACATCAAGAAATGCCTATGAATTATTCACTTGTTATTGAACCATTTGATGTTTGGGGCTTTGATTATATGGGACCTTTTCCTACCTCTAATGGATACACACATATTTTAGTTGCTGTTGATTACGTTACTAAGTGGGTAGAAGCTATTCCAAATAGTAGTGCTGATCATAACACTTCTATTAAAATGCTTAAGGAAGTTATTTTTCCGAGGTTTGGAGTCCCTAGATATTTAATGACTGATGGTGGTTCACACTTTATTCATGGTGCTTTCCGTAAGATGCTTGCTAAATATGACGTTAATCATAGGATTGCATCTCCTGATCACCCGCAGTCTAGTGGTCAAGTAGAGTTGAGCAATAGAGAGCTCAAATTAATTTTACAAAAGACTGTTAATAGGTCTAGAAAGAATTGGTCCAAGAAACTTGATGACGCATTATGGGCCTATAGAACTGCATATAAAAATCCTATGGGCATGTCTCCGTATAAAATGGTTTATGGGAAAGCTTGTCACTTACCTCTCGAACTAGAACACAAGGCATACTGGGCTATTAAAGAGCTCAACTATGATTTCAAACTTGCCGGTGATAAGAGGTTATTTGATATTAGCTCACTTGATGAATGGAGATCCCAAGCTTATGAAAATGCCAAGTTGTTCAAAGAAAAGGTTAAAGATGGCATGACAAAAGGATACAAAAGCGTGAGTTTAATGTAGGTGATTATGTATTGCTATACAACTCTTGTTTAAGATTTTTTGCGGGAAAACTTCTCTCTAAATGGGAATGTCCCTACGTTATCGAGGAGGTCTATCGTTCCGGTGCCATAAAATCAACAACTTCGCAGGCACAAATCCGAAGGTGGTAAACGGTCAAAGGATCAAACACTATATCTCAGATAATCCTATAAATGTTGAAACCAATATTATTGAAACAGTAACCCTGGAGGAATACATAAGGGGCACTTTCCAAAACGTTCCAGACTCCAAAAAGGAATAGGTATGTGGTACGGTAAGTAAACCGACCCCAAAACAGTTTTTAAGGCAATATTTCTCCGTTTTGGAATATTTAGAAAAATAGAAAAATAAGAAGCAGTCCGGGGAGGACACGAGGCCTCCACGAGGGTGGAGGGCGCGCCCTACCCCCCTGGGCGTACCCCCTACCTCGTGAGCACCTCGTGTGCCCTCCGGACTCCGTTTCCTTGCACGATACGTATTTTGGTCGGTAAAAAATCATTATTTATACTCCCGAAGGTTTTGACTCTCGTATCACGCAAATCTCCCCTGTTCTTGTTTCGAGCTGTTTTCTGACAGGTCTAGATCATCATGACGGCCCCAAGTGCTTCCAAGGACAAGTTCTTCGAGAAGGTGATCAACCCTTACCTCGCGGAGGTGCTGCGACACCCTCAAACCATTGAGATGCGTGATGGGTTGCTGCACATCCGCGATGTTGAGGGACCAAAGGGAACCGGAAGCATGGAGTCGAGGCTCGAAGCAATGGAGCAACAAGTTTTCAAATGTCAGGGGATGGTGGAGCGTGGAATCAACGCTAGCCATAAGATGCTCGCGGAGTTCACCAACAACTACGAGCTGGACGCTAAGAACACTGAGGAGGCCATCTTTAAGCTACAAGAGAAGATCGAGCACCTCCAAGCCCAAATTTATGATCTGCAAAATCAAAACTGTGAGTATGAATATAGATTCAAAAGGATGAGTTTGGCTGCAGATTTGAGGATTCCGGAGACTCGATCGTCCTTCTATGATGGTGATCCTATGCCATGGAAGTTGGACGACAAGCCTGCATCATCATCAATACCTCCACCACCACCAACAAAGAAGGAGACATAATCACATGGGTATGGGCACTCCCCTTGGCAACTGCCAAGCTTGGGGGAGGTGCCTTGGTATCATATCACCATCACAACTCCTATCTTTACCGTATTTCTTAGTTCGATCCTATTAGTAGTATCTTGATTTAGTAGAATAAAGTCATGGCATGATCTATTTTTGAGTTTTGCTTTACGATATTTCTTTGTAATCGAATCCGTGAGCTATATAATAAAGATTAGTGTTGAGTCAAGGGCTTGAGTATTTTGCCATGATCTTGGGTGATTAGAAGAAAAAGAATAAAAAGAATCAAAGAGTTCATATTGATCTTAGTGAAAGTAATGACTTCACATAGAGAGAGTATGATGATTAAAAGTTGTTGGGAGTTGGCAAATATAGCTTTGGTCATCGTTGCAATTAATAGGAAGTAATAAGGAAAGAGAGGTTTCACATATAGATATATTATCATTGACATCTTTTATGATTGGGAGCACTCATTAAAATATGACATGCTAAAAGAGTTGAAGTTGGACAAGGAAGACAACATAATGAGTTGTGTTTTCTTAAATCCGAGATAAAGTATGTTGTCATGGATCCTCTACCGTGTTGAGCTTGCCTTTCCCCCTCATGCTAGCCAAATTCTTAGCACCAAGTAGAAATACTACTTGTGCTTCCAAATACCCTTAAACCAGTTTTGCCATGAGAGTCCACTATATCTACCTATGGATTGAGTAAGATCCTTCAAGTAAGTTGTCATCGGTGCAAGCAATAAAAATTGCTCTCTAAATATGCATGACTTATTAGTGCAGAGAAAAAAGCTTTGTACGAACTTGTTGTGGACGCAATAAAAGCAACGGACTGCATAATAAAGCTTCACATGCAAGGGGCAATATAAAGTGACGTTCTTTTGCATTAAGATTTTGTGCATCAACCCTAAACACGCATGACAACCTCTGCTTCCCTCTGCGAAGGGCCTATCTTTTATTATTATCATCTACCTTACAAGAGTCACGGTGATCCTCACCTTTCCTTTTTCATTTTATCCTTTGGCAAGCTCAGCATGTTGGAAATAGTATGATATACATATCTAATTGGATGTGGGGGAGCATGAATTATTATTGTTGACATTACCCTTGAGGTAAAAGGTTGTGGGGCAAAACTAGAAGCCCCTATCTTTCTTTGTGTCCGATTAAAACTCCGTAACCACAAGTATCGCATGAGTGCTAGCAATTATGAAGGACTAAATGATAGTTGAGTATGTGGACCTGCTTTTAAGCTCTGACATAGACTCTTTCCGATGTTATGATAAATTGCAATTGCTTCAATGACTGAGATTATAATTGTTAGTGCCCAATAAGGTTTCTGATTCATGCTTTGGCTTTGTGAATAGATCATCACTTGAACATGAGTAATCATATGACAAAATCTATTTATGTTGCTGTTATGAAATAATCATGATGCATTCGTGTCCATATTTTGTTTTTATCGACGCCTCTACCTCTAAACATGAGGACATATTTATTGTTATCGACTTTTCTCTTGAGGACAAGCGAGGTCTAAGCTTGGGGGAGTTGATACGTCCATTTTGCATCATGCTTTTATGACAATATTTATTGCATTATGGGCTATTATTTCACGTTATGTCACGATACTTACTGCTATTCTCTCCTATTTTACAAGGTTTACATGACAAGGGAGAATGCCGGCAGCTGGAATTCTGGGCTGGAAAAGGAGCAAATATTGGAGGCCTATTCTACGCAACTCCAAAAGTCTTGAAACTCCACGGAATACCTTGAAATAAATAAAGAAAAATCGTCGCCAAAGATGAAGGCCAGGGGTCCCACACCCTACGCATGAGGGTGGGGGGCGCCCCCTTGGGCGCGCCACCTACCTCGTGGGCCCCCTGGTGGCTCTCCGACGTCCATCTTCTCCTATATGAAGTCTTTCGATGAGAAAAAAATCAAAAGCAACCTTTCGGGACGAGACTCCGCCGCCACGAGGCGGAACCTTGGCGGAACCAATCTAGGGCTCTGGCAGAGCTGTTCTGCCGGGGATACTTCCCTTCGGGAGGGGGAAATCATCACCATCGTCATCACCAACACTCCTTTCATCGGGAGAGGGTAATCTCCTTCAACATCTTCACCAGCACCATCTCATCTCCAAACCCTAGTTCATCTCTTGTATCCAATTCTTGTCTCCAAGTCCGGGATTGGTGCTAGTAGATTGCTAGTAGTGTTGATTACTCCTTGTAGTTGATGCTAGTTGGTTTATTTGGTGGAAGATCATATGTTCAGATCCTTTATGCACATTATTACCCCTCTGATTATGAACATGAATATGCTTTGTGAGTAATTACGTTTGTTCCCAAGGACAAGGGAGAAGTCTTGCTATTAGTAGTCATGTGAATTTGGTATTCGTTCGATATTTTGATGAGATGTATGTTGTCTAGCCTCTAGTGGTGTTATGTGAACGTCGACTACATAACACTTCACCATTATTTGGGCCTAGAGGAAGGCATTGGGAAGTAATAAGTAGATGATGGGTTGCTAGAGTGACAAAAGCTTAAACCCTAGTTTATGCGTTGCTTCGTAAGGGGCTGATTTGGATCCATATGTTTCATGCTATGATTAGGTTTACCTTAATACTTTTGTTGTAGTTGCGGATGCTTGCAATAGAGGTTAATCATAAGTGGGATGCTTGTCCAAGTAAGGGCAGTACCCAAGCACCGGTCCACCCACATATCAAATTATCAAAGTACCGAACGCGAATCATATGAGCGTGATGAAAACTAGCTTGACGATATTCCCATGTGTCCTCGGGAGCACTTTTCCTATCATAAGAGTTTCTCCAGGCTTGTCCTTTGCTACAAAAAGGATTGGGCCACCTTGCTGCACCTTATTTACTTTTGTTACTTGTTGCTCGTTACAATTTATCTTATCACAAAACTATTTGTTACCACTTATTTCAGTACTTGCAGAGAATACCTTGCTGAAAACCGCTTATCATTTCCTTCCGCTCCTCGTTGGGTTCGACACTCTTACTTATCGAAAGGACTACGATAGATGCCCTATACTTGTGGGTCATCACCCCACTCGACGCAGTCGTCGTTGCAGCCCGCCCCAGCCCGAACTAAGGCCACAATTGGATGTTCTGCTCCTCCCGCGTCCGAACGAGCCCGACCACGCTCGAAACGGCCCTCTGTGGTGTGTTTCCGGTGAGGTCCTAGTTGATTCGGTTGAACCTGTCAACTGCTGACTGGGTAGCCCAGTACCACTGATAGGCGGGCCCCACCGCATATTTAGTTTAACTAAAACTTTTCTATAAATAAAATTAGTTAATTAGCTAAGTGAGACACTGACAGGTGGGCCCAATAGATAACTAACATCTATTTAATTAAAATTAATACACTGTTAGTCCACTGTCCATGACAGGTGGGATCCACTAGTTAGGTTTGATCTGGTTAGTGCGGCTGTTGACTGCTGACATCATCCTCTAGTCATGCTGATGTCATAATTCCATTTATGTTAATTTAGATAATTCCAGAAAATGTTTTAATCTTTGAAAATTCGTAGAAAATAATTCGTAGCTCCGACGAAAATGTTTTCTACATGAAAGTTGCTCAGAACAACGAGACGAATCCGAATACGCAGTCCATTCATCTGTCACACGTCCCTAGCATAGCAAACATTGAACTTTTCCCCTCCGGTTCATCTGTCTGACAGACGTTTGGAACTGGGAAAACTTTTCCGGATGTTTCCCCCTTCGCCAGTATCGCCTAGCACCGCGTTAGAACACCTATATCCCTCTTGTTGTCTTGTTATGCTTATGTTTGCGTGTATTTACTGTTTCTTCCCCCTATTCTTCTCTGGTAGACCTCGAGACCACTGCTAATGCCCCTGTGATCGACTACATCGACGACGACCCTCCCTCTTGTCTGAGCAACCAGGCAAGTGCCCCCTTTGATCATCTTGATATCGCCCATTCTATACTCTCATGATTGCATTAGATTTTGCTACTGTTATTGTTTGTTCCTATTCTGATGCATAGCCTGCTTTTGTACCTGCTTTTGTTACCTACCTGCTTATCCTAAACTGCTTAGTATATGTTGGTTAGTGATCCATCAGTGACCCCCACTTGTCCTTGTTGCCCCTGCTTCATCTTCAACGACTCGATCAACGTGATCGAGGACCAGAGCCTGACACCTCACATCACATCACGCCCCTTTAGTTGCTCGACTCTGCAGAGCAACTATCGAGTGCCGAGGGTGATCCCTCATAACACACTCCTGATGATAATTCTGTAGTGTAGCTATTCGGTCATGGTCATCGAGGGTGGTTCCTCTTTCACCATTCCCGATATGGCTCTATCGTGCAACCCCTCACGTGTGAACCTCGGGGTGGTTCCTCTTACGTTCACCTTGATGATTACATCGAGTGGAATCCTCCGTGGGTGATTCCTCTGGTTTTCCCCTTGATGTTTGGACTCACGATTACCTTGACTTTACTTGAGACCATTGTTGAAGTCGGGTCGGCCTTGAGGGGTACCCGCGAGTTGATGTGAAAGTCGGGCGGGCCCGTTGAGCACCCGCGAGTTTTCCACGTGGCACGACCAGGCAGTCTGGGCCCTTGCCGTAAGTCCATGAGACGGGGCATCGGGGTCACCTTATCATGAGTCTCTGCTTGTCTCCGCGAGCCCCCAATGCACTAACAGGTTTCGGTATTTGTTCTGAGTTGGCCTTTGGCCTTTACACACTAACCACTACGCGCGAATAGTTATGGGCCTCGACATCGTGGTATCTGCCGAAGCTTTGTCAGACGTCCAGTTCAGCATCATGGGCCTGTCGGGCCAGTGCCATCTAGTATGAGGTGGTGCTCGTCCCGGCTCGTCGCCCAACGACCTGGAGTGCTGCGGGCAATGGGCCCAAGACCCCGGAGTGCTTAGGATGTAGACCGGCGGGGACCTCTCTGCTGAGCCTAGGTAGGGCTGCGACGTGTTGATCTTTCGAGGCCGGGCATTGACCCCAGAAAGGTGTGTCCGGCTAGAGTGATCGAGTGCATTGGGTAACATGGTGCACCCCTGCAGGGAAGATATATATTTGAATACCGTGTTCGCGGTAATGGACGTTCAAACTTATATCCTGATCTTATATAACTAGAAATGGATACTTGAGATATGTGATGGATATGTGGCCCCGGGATTGCTTTCTCACGGGGAGTCGAGGAAGGATCTCTGGGCGTTGATGTTACAACATGTTTGTTAAATATTAAAATGCTATTCTTTACTCTTCTACATACTGCAAGATGCTTGGAGCTACTTGAAGATGCTAGTCTTTGATAGGCTAGGCCTTCCCCTTCTATTCTGGCATTCTATAGTTCAGTCCACAAATACAACCCTTCCATTTGATACCAATGCATACATAGTATAGATCTGATGGTTGCGAGTACTTTGGATGAGTACTCACGGTTGCTTTGCTCCCCCTTTCCCCCTTCTTTCCTCTTTTTGGTTGATGCAACCAGATGGTGGATCCCTGGAGCCAGATGCGACCGCTGATGGATGCTACTACATGGAGACCGCCGACGACCAGGAGTAGTTAGCAGGTCCCAGGCAGGAGGCCTTGCCTTTTCGATCGTGTCACTTTTGTGCTAACCTTCTTAAGGCAGTCTTGTTTAAATTATGTCTGTACTGAGATATTGTTGCTTCCGCTGACTCTTGCGTATCGAGCTATGTATTCGAGCTCTCGAGGCCCCTGGCTTGTAATATAAAGCTTGTATTATTTTGATTTGTGTCTAGAGTTGTGTTGTGATATCTTCCCGTGAGTCCCTGATCTTGATCGTACGCATTTGCGTGTATGATTAGTGTACGATTGAATCGGGGGCGTCACAAGTTGGTATCAGAGCTGACTGCCTGTAGGATCCCCCTTTCCAACTCCTTGGCCGAAGTTGAGTCTAGTCTTTGAAAAACTGATTTACTAACATGGCTGTGCGGCTTACAGGCCCACGTCGCCATTGGGTGGTATTAGGATCTTTTACTCCTCGTCTAGACTTTGGGACTCTAATCTCTCTTCTATTCAGGTTAAATGGTTTTGTTAACTCTAACTCTAGGTTCTCGTAACTACTTTCACCCGGAGAGCCCCTCACTCCAGATGATTGCTTGGTGCACCAGAATATTCTGAAGATACTCTCCGATGTTTTACCGAGTCCCTTGTACCCTTCGGTGTTGCGATCCCTACCACCGATAAATCCTTAGGTGTAACTACCTATGTTGTCGTTCATACCTTCATCCCTAGTTGCTCTAGTTATTATAAGATGTCCTGAAATACTCTTCGGTGTTCCGACAATTCTTTATGCTTATTGCCCTGCAGTTCCTTGCCGCATAAATATCCCTATGGATAATTAATCATTCTTATCGAGTATCCATTCATCCCTAGTTATTCATAAGATACTTTGTAATACAATCCGAGCTTTCGATGACCTCTGTCGCCTATTGCTCTAGAAGGTCTTACCTGCCTAGACTTTGGTTAATTCCATATGCCTAGCAGTATCCATTAACGTCCTTTGTCATTATCATCTTGTGTCTTTCGATTTGATATGTTTGTGTTGCAATCATCAGTTGATACTTATAGATTATATTTCCGGATCAGACGTCTTCCCGAACATAAGCTGGTTCTCGGCCAATCAGATTGCCATCGATTGTGCCCTAAGTCTATTCGACTTATCCATCCTTGGTCAGAGCATTTACTTCTGATCCCTTGATTTTGGAAATCGTAATTCCATTGCTTTTGAGCCTTGAATTAGTCAGTTGTTTCTATAATCTAATCTCCTTGCATTCTTTCTTCTTTTGGTTGAGTATCGATGCTCACATCATATCCCTTGTGAACCACCAGATGACTTGTTGGATTTTATCCGACATCGTCCTTCATATTCAGTAACCTTGTGAGCCTTTCCTCGGATACATAATGCCTTTGGTAAATTGTATCTTCTGCTTCCTGAACCATGCTCTACTCTCGGGATTGAGTTTTTTTCACTTGTGAAGTTTGTGGTATATGTTCCTCAGATACCACGATGGGTTGAATCTTTGTCTTACCTAAATCCGTGTGAACCCGAAGATTATGCGAGTTATATCTACCGGTGTTCCTTCGGATAAATTTTCAATTCTACAACTTCTTCGAATGCAAGAGGTTAATGGAAAGTTGTGCATTAGAGAAGTGGGAGTCGACCTTGAACCTTTGTGTTCATGCCCACAGACCCGATGTGGAACTTATCTTGGAAACTTCTTGTTATAATAATAACCCCCTTGTGATAAGTCCATCTTGTATCTATGTTTGTTCCTTTGTAATCGTGGTTCCGACCATATTGTTCTTGTTTGATCCATTTATCGGACAAGTTAAAGTACTTGTCTTCTTCAGGTCGTTTCACCTGTTCAACCTCTACATTGATATACCTTTTAGTATTACCCTCTGGTATCTCGAGAATATCATGGAACTACATAACTTCTCATGAGTTTTTCATCAGCTATTATTCACGCCGATTCAAATTTTCCACGGGTTCTGAGTTGTTAGACACTCGAGAACACCGGTAATTGATCTAGGTCTCTATTGCTTTGTTTAAACTTTCTTGTAACCTATCATATCTGAGCAGTGATAATTCTCTGCTTATGTAAACACCTCGGTGTACAAACTCTGTCAGTAAGATCCTGTTACTATTGTTGATGACATTTCGGTAGCCACCGATGGACGAGAACTTTGCCTATTGGTCCGCCTCGTCTTAACGAGCAGGAAGATGGTTCTCTTTGTCCCTCGCCCTTGGTACCAACGTTGTTTCCAACATAACTGACAGGCTATCCTCTGACCTGCCTTGCTACCATGACCGTGCAAATGTTAGCACCCTTCCTGCTTTTAACCCACATGGTGGGCCCATAACCCACCGTTCCACAGGATCGAAACCTGACTCTCCTATACATCCCAGTTTTCCAAAATTGTTCCTCACGCTTGGCGATGTATGTAAATCACGAGCCACCTGCCTAGTGATCCATTCTGGTATCAGAAGCAATACTTATTCACATTGCTCTGAACCCCTTTCACCCTCTATTTAAGGCAACGAATGATTGCCTACACGCATGAAACTTCTTATTGCACCTTCTTACCTTGCTCTCGATGACTTTCTTGAATTTCAGCTCGAGAGATGCCTCTATGCCTCGTTCACTGAGATAGCCCCTAAGTACCTATCTTGAGTTGAGCTCCGTCCTCCTCGAGTCTTTCCCTCTTACTTCACCCCTTAAATCTTGGGACGAGATTCCTTGTAGTGGAGGAGAATTGTGACGCCCAGATAATTAAGCTACAGTAATCTCCTGCTAATGATGCCAGGTCATCATTCTTACTGTTACTAATCCTCATTTGATCCGAAGAATAATTCAAATTCAATTCAAATTCAAGTCCAAAATTCAAGTTTGTCAAACATGCAAAATAAAATGTTGAAAGTGTGGCAAATATTCCATAACTAATTATGGTGGCCATCCAACACTTTTGTAAAGTGTTTAAATCCCCTTTTGTGAATATAACAGTGGCTTAAACAATCATTTAAATGCCTTTACATTTATGAAAAATTTCAAGCAAACTCGAAAGCCTCCCAAACTTTTTGTGGCAGTGCTAGTAAATGCAAGGTATTTATCTGGCCAAGTCCCACTTTGTACAAAATAAATTTTGCTAGCTAAAATAAAATGGAAAAGAAAAGAAAATGCAAAAGGAAAAAGAGATAAGGCCCACTGTCCCCTGGGCCTTAGCCACCTGGGTGGCGTAACCCAGCAGGCCCAACTGGTCTAGCCCATCTCCTCCAGTCGCCTCCCTCCTCTGTGTTCCCCCGACCTGAGCCGCTACATGGGCTCGTCCCTGCCGGACCAGCCTTGCCGGCGCCGCCCCGAGGGAATAAGGGCGACGCCTCGGGCTCCCCTCATCTCGTCCCGCCCACTTGCCCCTCTCGCTCGCCTCTGCGCCTCCCCTCCCCCAGATCCACCTCTCCCCTCTCCTCTCTCTTGATCCCGAGCACGGCCGTCGCCATGGCCGCGCCCTAGCCACATCCACCTTCGTCCCTGCATCGTGCCTCCTTATCCATACTCTCCGCCGGTGTCATCTACGTCGCCTACATCAAGCGCCTGGAGCTGGGGAGCACCGGAGCACCCACATCACCGTCTTCTTCCTCCTCTGCCTCGCCGGACTCCATCGACTACTCCGACTCCAGCAGGCCTCCCCGAGCACGCTGCCGCCCCCCTACAGCCTCGCCGTGAGCTTCTCCTCCTCCTCCCCCTCTCCTTTCGCTCTCGTGCGCCTACTAGCTAGCTCACTCGCCGTCGCCCGAGCGCGTTGCCGCCGACGAGTGTGGCGCCGTGACCATAGTCACCGTCACATGCGGCCAAATGCCGAATCATGCTCCTGGAGGTCCTAGGGGCCCAACGCAAGTGTCCGCTGCTCTCGCTAAACCCCGTAGCCCGATCCCCGCCAATGCCCGTTCCGACCTTCCGCCCCGCTCGACGCCGTCGTCGTTGCAGCCTGCCCCAGCCTAAGCTAAGGCCGCAGTTTGATGCGCCGCTCCTCCCGCGTCCGAACAAGCCCTCTGTGGCGCGTTTCCGGCGAGGTCCCGAGCGCCACCGTCCGCCGATTGGGTCGTCATCGTCGCCATGGTGCTCCTCCGGCCACGCCACTGCTACATCTTGAGCTTGCGTTGGTTTTCCTTGAAGAGGAAAGGGTGATGCAGCAATAGTAGCATAAGTATTTCCCTCAGTTTTTGAGAACCAAGGTATCAATCCAGTAGGAGGCGCCTCAAAAGTCCCACGCACCTACACAAACAAACAAAGAACTCGCAACCAACGCAATAAAGGGGTTGTCAATCCCTTCACGGCCACTTGCGAAAGTGAGATATGATAGAGATAGTCTGATAAGATAAATAAATTTTTGGTATTTTATAATATAGATGCGAAAAGTAAAGATGCAAATAAAAGTATATTGAAAGCTTATATGATGAAAGATAGACCCGGGGCCATAGGTTTCACTAGTGGCTTCTCTCAAGATAGCATAAGTATTACGGTGGGTGAACAAATTACTGTCGAGCAATTGATAGAAAAGCGAATAATTATGAGATTATCTAGGCATGATCATGTATATAGGTATCACGTCCGTGACAAGTAGACCGACTCCTGCCGGCATCTACTACTATTACTCCACACATCGACCGCTATCCAGCATGCATCTAGAGTATTAAGTTCATAAGAACAGAGTAACACATTAAGAAAGATGACATGATGTAGAGGGATAAACTCAAGCAATATGATATAAACCCCATCTTTTTATCCTCGATGGCAACAATACAATACGTGCATTGCAACCCTTTCTGTCACTGGGTAAGGACATCGCAAGATTGAACCCAAAGCTAAGCACTTCTCCCATGCACTACTAGGGAAAAGGCTAGCAGCAGCGCGGGTGGCCGCGCTACTAATAAGGCGCTACAGCTAACTCATAGTAGTAGCGCGGTCCTAACCCGCGCTACTACTGTTGACGATATCAGCAGCGCTTTTTGGGAACGCGCTACTATTAACTAGCTGTAGCGATTTCGCCATCCCTCGCTACTGCTATATCTTTCATCATTTTCCCATTTCAGTTCTCCTTTCAGATACTAGATACTAGGTACTGCTAGTAGATATCAAATTCATAAACCATTACTAGGTACGGTAGTACTCCCTTCGTTCCAAATTACTCGTCGTGGTTTTAGTTCAAACCACGACGAGTAATTTGGAACGAAGGGAGTACTAGATAACAATTTCATGCATAGCCAACATGCATACTCAAGCAGTACAAGGTCATATCAACGGCCATCATCATATGTAGTTCTAGATAATATCAACGACGATCATCATATGTAGTTCTAGATGATATAGCCACACACACATATGTAGTTCTAGATGATATAGCCACACACACATATGTAGTTCTAGATGATATAGCCACACACACATATGTAGTTCTAGATGATATCGAAGACAATCATCATCCTCAAGCCTGGGCGGTTGGTGTTCCTGATAGTAATTAGGATGGCCTGTCCAACACGAAGATTCTTGCCATCGAGGAATTTCTTCCACCCAACCGAGTTTAAGTGTGTGCGACCGTCCGTGTCCACGCGGTAAGTACAGGTTGTGACGGAGCCCCTTGCAGTAAGGCGTAGTCCAGCTGAGCCTTCTTCATCAGGCTCGATACCATAACTCACAGATATGCTCTTTTCCAATTTCTGAATAAGAAAAACATATCAATTAATAAGCATGTGATTGAACTCTACACTAAAACATATATATCATCGACTAGATTCCACACAACATACCATATCATTGGACTGTACACTAAGTAATTCACACTATTAATTTGCATTTGTAGTATAACATACCATATCATGTCGATCAACCATGGTATTTGTCAAGCGGGTCACGAATGGCACCCCGACAAAGTCAGCACGTGGCGGAATTATGTCCCACAGGTTGCACACCTCCTCCTCACTCAGCCTTGTTCTTTGAGCTACGATGGCTTCATGAAGTGGGTCCTCATCATCTTCATCGAGTGGGTCCTCATTATCTTCATCATCTTCATCATCTTCATCATCTTCATCATCTTCCACCAGGTTGAGATAAATGACAGCTAGCTTGGGTCTTTCTGCTTGGAAGTTGAAGCTGATCAACTCACCACCAGTAAGATGCATGCGAGCGACGAAACGGGCCCATCCATCTCCTCCAATCTGCGACATATTGCGTCCTTTGTCGACCTCCATAGTGTACGGCCCCCAGGAGCCTCAAATGTCACAGTGTCTCCTGTCAGCTTGTTGAATTTCAACCTCACATTGCATGGGACGATCTGTGTAAAATAAGCCAAATGACACAATGCAGTAATGCCAACACTAAAAATAAAATAGTTATTACATTTCATCTAATTTCTTACCGCCGCATGACAAAAACTCGGCTGGAAGTAGGTGTCGAACATCTTGCCAGTTGCAAGGCTGCTGGCGCATCTTGACTTGCACAGTTGACATAGTGGTGGTGGTGGTGGCGCCATTCTTCCTAAAGCAATATGAGCAAAGGATTAATGATCAACTAAATCAAAATGTTCTAAGTCAACTAAATCAACTAGCCTACTAAATCAACTAAATCAAAATGTTCTAAGTCAACTAAATCAACTAGCCTACTAAATCAACCAAATCAAAATGTTCTAAGTCAACTAAATCAACTAGCCTACTAAATCAACTAAATCAAAATGTTCTAAGTCAACTAAATCAACTAGCCTACTAAATCAACCAAATCAAAATGTTCTAAGTTAACTAAATCAACTAGCCTACTAAATCAACTAAATCAAAATGTTCTAAGTCAACTAAATCAACTAGCCTACTAAATCAACTAAATCAAAATGTTCTAAGTCAACTAAATCAACTAGCCTACTAAATCAACTAAATCAAAATGTTCTAAGTCAACTAAATCAACTAGCCTACTAAATCAACTAAATCAAAATGTTCTAAGTCAACTAAATCAACTAGCCTACTAGGATGGAGGAGGAAGGCGGAGCGAGGAGGGGCTGGCCGGCGCGGCCAGTTGAGGGAGGACGGAGGAGGAAGGCGGAGCGAGTAGGGGCCGGCCGACGCGGCCAGTTGAGGGAGGACGGAGGAGGAAGGCGGAGCGAGGAAGGGCCGGCCAGCGGCGAGTGGAGAGGGAGGACAGAGGAGGAGGCCGGTACCGAGTCCAGCAAGGAGGAGGAGGTGACGGCGCGCGGTGCAGACGGAGGAGGGGCGACGGGGGCGCGCGGCGCAGACGGATCGGAGAGGATTGAGTGGCTGTGTGTGTGAGTGGATCCGAATGGAGGAGATGAGGGAGATGAATGGCTTAGCAGTAGCGCTCTTCAGGAAAAGACGCTACTGCTATGCTACCTAGCAGCAGCGCCTTTCACAGTAAAGCGCTACTGCTATGTGTCAGCATGTAAAAATAGACTTTGTTCAATATATCAAAAACACATTGATCATCAACGATCTTTTTGTGTACAATCTGATTTGACAATATGAGTCTCACCAGTTTAGGAACAGGTGAAGACTCATATTGCAGCCACAAATTCTACACATAGAGTTCAATGAAGATCAAGTGCTTGTCAAAGTGTGAGAAGTAACATATTTAAGGTGGTAGAAACTCTCTTCACGGAGTGAGGTGGGACTAAATTTTTGTAGGAAACTTAGCAGTAGCGCTTATCAAAGAAATGCGCTGCTACTATGCCACGTAGCAGTAGCGTGCATCACCTTAACGCGTTGCTACTATAACTACCCTCGCGGCGGCCTCGTAGGAATTATAGCAGCAATGCATCTTTGGGGTGACGCGCTACTGCTATATTTGTCTCAGCAGCGGGTTTTGTCTGTCCGCGCTACTGCTAGTTAGCAGCAGCGAGTTATTTTGGAGCGCGCTGCTGGTAAGATTCTGTGTATAGGCTTTTCCCTAGTAGTGATGGCAAGAAAGATCAATCTAGTAGGCCAAACCTAACTGATAATTCGAAGAGACTTGCAAAGATAACTCAATCATACATAAAAGAATTCAGAGAAGATTCAAATATTTCTCATAGATAAACTTGATCATAAACCCACAATTCATCGGATCTCGACAAACACACCGCAAAAAGAGTTTACATCGAATAGATCTCCACAAGAGAGGGGGAGAACAATGTATTGAGATCCAAAAAGAGAGAAGAAGCCATCTAGCTAATAACTATGGACCCGAAGGTCTGTGGTAAACTACTCACAACTCATCGGAGGGGCTATGGTGTTGATGTAGAAGGCCTCCGTGTCGATTCCCCCTCCGGCGGAGCGCCGATGAAGGCTCCAAGACGGGATCTCGCGGATACAGAAGGTTACGACGGTGGAAATTGTTTTTCGTTGGCTCCTTGGATGGTTTCGGGGTACGTTGGTATATATAGGAGGAAGAAGTACGTCGGTGGCCGCTCGTGGGGCCCAGGAGACAGGGGGCGCGCCCAGGAGGGGTGGGCGCGCCCTCCTATCTCCTGGCCACCTCGATTGCTTCTTGACTTGCACTCCAAGTCCTCTGGATCACGTTCGTTCCAAAAATCACGCTCCCGAAGGTTTCATTCTATTTGGACTCCATTTGATATTCCTTTTCTTCAAAATACTGAAATAGGCAAAAAAACATCAATACGGGCTGGGCCTCCGGTTAGTAGGTTCATCCCAAAAATGATATAAATGTGTAAAATAAAGCCCATAGGCATCCAAAAGGGGTAATATAATAGCATGGAACAATAAAAAATTATAGATACGTTGGAGACGTATCAAGCATCCCCAAGCTTAATTCCTGCTCGTCCTCGAGTAGGTAAATGATAAAAATAGAATTTTTGATGTGGAATGCTACCTAGCATAGTTCTCAATGTAATTTTCTTTATTGTGGCATGAATGTTCAGATCCAAATGATTCAAAATAAAAGTTCATATTGATAAAAGAAATAGTAACACTTCAAGCATACTAATCAAAGCAATCATGTCTTCTCAAAAATAACATGGCTAAAGAAAGTTCATCCCTACAAAATCATATAGTTAGGCTATGCTTCATTTTCGTCACACAAAGATGTTCCCAAATTCTACACCCCCGATGACAAGCCAAGCAATTGTTTCGTACTTAAATAATCTCAAACTTTTTCAACCTTCATGCAATACATGAGCGTGAGCCATGGATATAACACTATGAGTGGAATAGAATATGATGATGGGGATTGTGTGGAGAAGACAAAAGAGGAGAAAGTATCACATTAACGAGGATAATCAACGGGCTATGGAGATGCCCATCAATTGATGTCAACATGAGGAGTAGGGATTGCCATGCAACGGATGCACTAGAGCTATAAATGAATGCTCAACAAAAGAAAACTAGTGGGTGTGCATCCAACTTGCTTGCTCACGAAGACCTAGGGCATTTGAGGAAGCCCATCGTAGGAATATAAAAGCCAAGTTCTATAATGAAAAATTCCCACTAGTATATGAAAGTGACAACCTATGAGACTCACTATATGAAAAACATGGTGCTACTTTGAAGCACAATATATGAGACTCACTACATGAAGAACATAGTGCTACTTTGAAGCACAAGTGTGGAAAATAAGATAGTAACATTGCCCCTTTTTATTTATTTTCTTTTTTTCTTTTTTCTTTTTCTTTTTTTTTCTTTTTTTCTTTTTTTCTTTGGCCTTTCTTTTTTTCTTTTGGCTTTATTTTTTTTCATTTTTGTTTCTTTGGGATAATGCTCTAATAATGATGATCATCACACTTTTATTGATTACAACATATGAATTACAACTCAAAACTAGAACAAGATATGAATCTATATGAATGCCTCCGGCGGTGTATCGGGATGGTGCAATGAATCAAGAGGGACATGTATGAAAAATTATGCATGGTGGCTTTGCCACAAATACGATGTCAACTACATGATCATGCAATGGCAATATGACAAAAGTAATGTATGTCATGATGATGAACGGAACGGTGGAAAGTTGCATGGCAATATATCTCGGAATGGCTATGGAAATGCCATAATAGGTAGGTATGGTGGCTGTTTTGAGGAAGATATAAGGAGGTTTATGTGTGATAGAGCGTATCATATCACAGGGTTTGGATGCACCGGCGAAGTTTGCACCAACTCTCAAGGTGAGAAAGGGCAATGCACGGTACCGAAGAGGCTAGCAATGATGGAAAGGTAAAAGTGCGTATAATCCATGGACTCAACATTAGTCAAAAGAACTCATATACTTATTGCAAAAGTTTAGAAGTCATCAAAAACTAAGCACTACGCGCATGATCCTAGTTGGATAGATTGGTAGGAAAAGACCATCGCTCGTCCCCGACCGCCACTCATAAGGATGCACAAGCCAGGTACACTTCATGTTTCAAATTTGTTACACAACTTTAACCATACATGCATGCTACGGGACTTGCTAACTTCAACACAAGCATTCTTTAAATTCATAATCACCCAACTAGCATGACTTTAATATCACTACCTCCATATCTTAAAACAATTATAAAGTATCAAATTGATCATAGCATCCAATTCACTTCCTATGATAGTTTTTATTATACCCAACTTGGATGCCTACCATTCTAGGACCAATTTTATAACCATAGCAAATACCATGCTGTTCTAAAAGACTCTCAAAATAATATGAGTGAAGCATGAGAGACTAGCAATTTCTACAAAATTAAGCCACCGCCGTGCTCTAAAAGATATAAGTGAAGCACTAGAGCAAAAACTATCAAGCTCAAAAGATATAAGTGAAGCACATAGCATATTCTAATAAATTCAATCAAGCAGGCTTCTCACAAAAGGTGTGTACATCAAGGATGATTGTGGTAAACTAAAAAGCAAAGACTAATATAATACAGGACGCTCCAAGCAAAACACATATCATGTGGCGAATAAAAATATAGCTCCAAGTAAAGTTACCAATGAACGAAGACGAAAGAGGGGATGCCTTCCCGGGGCATCCCCAAGGTTAGGCTTTTGGATATCCTTGAATATCTTGGGGTACCATGGGAATCCCCAAGCTTAGGCTCTTGCCACTCCTTATTCCATAGTCCATCAAATCTTTACCCAAAACTTGAAAACTTCACAACACAAAACAGGAAAATCTTATAAGCCCCGTTAGTGAAAGAAAACAAAACCACCACATAAGGTACTGTAATGAACTCATTATTTATTTATTTTGGTGTTAAACATACTGTATTCCAACTTGTCTATGGTTTATAAACTATTTTACTAGCCATAGATGCATCAAAATAAGCAAACAACACACGAAAGGCAAAATCTGTCAAAAACAGAACAGTCTGTAGCAATATGTAACTAACGTAAACTTATGGAACTCTAAAAATCCTACCAAAATAGGAAGTCCGTTTCTGTGATTTAACAAAACTAATTTCACGCGTGTAAAGTTTCTGTTTTTTCAGCAGAATCAAATTAACTATCACCATAGGTTATCCTATAGGTTCTACTTGGCACAAACACTAATTAAAACATAAAAACACATCTAAACAGAAGTTAGATGCAAAATTTATTACTAAACAGAAACAAAAAAAACACAAATAAAATTGGGTTGCCTCCCAACTAGCGATATCGTTTAACGCCTCTAGCTAGGCTTAAAAGCGAAGATAGATCTAAGTAGTGCCATCTTTGGCACTCGGAAAGGAAAAAGAGGATCTCCTTTCTATGGCATTCATTCTTCTATTTAGGGTGCGCACATTGACATTAAAGGATGAAGTAAGATTAAGCACGTTACGGAAGTTTTCCTCTAAGCTAGACTTCATCTCTTTGATAATTTCATTTTGATAAAAGCACAAGAGAGTTGTTGATTGAACCTTATCATTCATAGGTTGCCCAAATATGGTTTTCATTTTTTCATAGGTATCTATAGTATCCCCTTCAAGAAAACCTTCTTCAAAAATAGAATCTAAAACTTGTTTGAAAGAAGCGGGCAAGCCAACATAGAAACTTTTACGTAAACTTCAATTTGATATTGTGGCACATAGCTAGCCTGAATCCTTAATAACCTATCCCAAGCATTTTTTAAAGACTCATCAAGCAAATAGCAAAAAATTCCAGAGTCATCTTCATCAAAATTATTTAAGCTCTCATTGGTGACACCGGTGGGTCTTTCCATATCATCATTATTTATGAGCTTAGAGAGGATAGAGGGGTTATCCAAGGTACTAGAACCCGGGAGAGGACCCTTAGTTCTTTTTGAGCCATGGCAACAGGAAGGCAAACGGAAAAGAGAGGAGGAGATTGGGAAAGAGAGGGCGAATAAAACGGCAAGGGTGAAGTGGGGGAGAGGAAAATGAGAGGCAAATGGCAAATAATGTAAATGCAAGGGAGATGAGTTTGTGATGGGTACTTGGTATGTCTTGACTTGAGCAAAGACCTCCCCGGCAATGGCGCCAGAAATCCTTCTTGCTACGTCTTGAGTTTGCGGTGGTTTCCTTGAAGAGGAAAGGGTGATGCAGCAATAGTAGCATAAGTATTTCCCTTAGTTTTTGAGAACCAAGGTATCAATCCAGTAGGAGGCTCCTCAAAAGTCCCACGCACCTACACAAACAAACAAAGAACTCGCAACCAACGCAATAAAGGGGTTGTCAATCCCTTCACGGCCACTTGCGAAAGTGAGATCTGATAGAGATAGTATGATAAGATAAATAATTTTTTGGTATTTTATAATATAGATGCGAAAAGTAAAGATGCAAATAAAAGTAGATTGAAAGCTTATATGATAAAAGATAGACCCGGGGGCCATAGGTTTCACTAGTGGCTTCTCTCAAGATAGCATAAGTATTACGGTGGGTGAACAAATTACTGTCGAGCAATTGATAGAAAAGCGAATAATTATGAGATTATCTAGGCATGATCATGTATATAGGCATCACGTCCGTGACAAGTAGACCGACTCCTGCCTGCATCTACTACTATTACTCCACACATCGACCGCTATCCAGCATGCATCTAGAGTATTAAGTTCATAAGAACAGAGTAACGCATTAAGAAAGATGACATGATGTAGAGGGATAAACTCAAGCAATATGATATAAACCCCATCTTTTTATCCTCGATGGCAACAATACAATACGTGCATTGCAACCCTTTCTGTCACTGGGTAAGGACACCGCAAGATTGAACCCAAAGCTAAGCACTTCTCCCATGGCAAGAAAGATCAATCTAGTAGGACAAACCAAACTGATAATTCGAAGAGACTTGCAAAGATAACTCAATCATACATAAAAGAATTTAGAGAAGATTCAAATATTTCTCATAGATAAACTTGATCATAAACCCACAATTCATCGGATCTCGACAAACACACCGCAAAAAGAGTTTACATCGAATAGATCTCCACAAGAGAGGGGGGAACATTGTATTGAGATCCAAAAAGAGAGAAGAAGCCATCTAGCTAATATCTATGGACCCGAAGGTCTATGGTAAACTACTCACAACTCATCGGAGGGGCTATGGTGTTGATGTAGAAGCCCTCCATGGTCGATTCCCCCTCCGGTGGAGCACCGATGAAGGCTGCAAGATGGGATCTCACGGATACAGAAGGTTACGGCGGTGGAAATTGTTTTTTGTTGGCTCCCTGGAAGTTGTCAGGGTACATAGGTATATATTGGAGGAAGAAGTATGTCGGTGGCCGCTCGTGGGTCCCAGGAGACAGGGGGCGCGCCCAGGAGGGGTGGGCGCGCCCTCCTATCTCCTGGCCGCCTCGATTGATTCTTGACCTGCACTTCAAGTCCTCTGGATCACGTTTGTCGTGGTGGGCGCACGACAGATACCAAGGGATGGCTAAAGAGAGGAGGAGGCTCGAGGGTGATGGTGGGCTCCAGAGGCGAGGTTGGCATGCGCGGGCGTGGGACGCCGAACATACCTAGGTTCGGGGCTCTCCAGAGAGATAAAACCCCTAGTCCTGCCGATTTTGGTTGGATGATTGATAGTACAATGTTGCTCCTGGAGCTGTATGGAGGAGGAAGGAAGTTGGCCAAGGCTTGGGCTGCTCATTCTCTCCGGTACTGCTGTTGGGTGGCTAGTTTTATGCTTACTCGTGCTTCTGTTTCTTACTTTCCGTCTCTACGTGCCCCTGTAGGCGTGGGTTCCTGGGGGGGGGGTTTATAGATCAACCCACCCAGGGTTACAATGGTAATATGCCGAATCGATGGGTCCGTATTGTCGGTGTCCAGGACACCGAGCTGGGTCCCGCTTGTGGGCTTGTGGTTTGCCGGGTTCCCCTAGGCGCGGGCCCCGCATGCCTAGGGTGACTGTGCGCCGTCCTGTCGAACGTCAGGGCGTGGCCGAGTCGAGTCGTGTACAGTGCTCTCCGTCAGGCTGCCACTTGCTGTCGTCAACGGTGAGGGCAGGAGCATTGTTGCCACGCCAGCCTTGGTCAGCGGGTAGGTAAGGGGCACTGTTGCTACGCCCCGGCTGACCACATGCATGGGTGAAACACTGTTGTCTTGGTCATCGGTGGTTTAGGTCTCGTCCCATCGTATGGACTGGATGGGACGGGAGCTGACTCGTGGCTGGGTTGCCGTGGACGCCACGGCTGGGGCTGGCTTGCTGTGGAAGCCTTGGTTGCACCGGGTTGAGTTGTCTTGCGCCAGTTGCTGTGGCCGGGTTGACCTAACTTGCCGGGTCGGGGATTTTGGCCGGGTTGCGGGCCCTGCCGGGTCAAGCGACTCGGCCAGGCGCATGCCAGCTTGCGGGGCAATGCGGGCCCTGCTGTTTTTGAAAAGGATCCCGGCTCCGTTGCCTGCCCGGGGTTCATCCCCCCGACAGTAGTCCCCGAAGCTGTGAAGGTCCGCCATATTTTGATGAGTGGGCCTTCGCAGTCTCCCCCCCCTTGAGCAAGGCGAATTCTGCGAGCGTCGGGTCCGGCAACACCCGCTATGTGCCGGTTTTCTCGAAAACCGGATCGCGGCATCCCGGCCGTGGCGGGAACCGAGGAGTCCGTCGAATCTTGAGGCGATCCCTTGGGCTTCGCGCAGGTGATACGTCTCCAACGTATCTATAATTTTTGATTGTTCCATGCTATTATATTATCTGTTTTGAATGATTATGGGCTTTATTATACACTTTTATATTACTTTTGGGACTAACCTATTAACCGGAGGCCTAGCCCATATTGCTGTTTTATTGCCTGTTTCAGTATTTCGAAGAAAAGGAATATCAAACGGAGTCCAAACGGAATGAAACCTTCGGCAACGTGATTTTTTGGAAGAATATCATCCTGGAGACGTGAAGTTCAAGTCAGAAGATACTCGAGGACTCCACGAGATAGGAGGTCGCACCCCTAGGGGGGGCGCCCCCCCATGTCTCGTGGGCCCCTTGAGCACCTCCCGACTGACTTCTTTCGCCTATATAGTCCCATGTACCCTAAAAACATCCAGGGAGAAGATAGATCGGGAGTTCCGCCGCCGCAGGCCTCTGTAGCCACCAAAAACCTCTCGGGAGCCCTACCCGGCACCCTGCCGGAGGGGGGATCCATCATCGGTGGCCATCTTCATCATCCCGGCGCTCTCCATGACGAGGAGGGAGTAGTTCACCCTCGAGGCTGAGGGTATGTACCAGTAGCTATGTGTTTGATCTCTCTCTCTCTCTCTCTCGTGTTCTCTCTCGTGTTCCCTCTATGGCACGATCTTGATGTATCCCGAGCTTTGCTATTGTAGTTGGATCTTATGATGTTTCTCCCGCTCTACTCTCTTGTGATGAATTGAGTTTTCCCCTTTGAAGTTATCTTATCAGATTGAGTCTTTTATGAGAACACTTGATGTATGTCTTGCCGTGCTTATCTGTGGTAACAATGGGATATCATGTGCCTCTTGATGTATGTTTTGGTGACCAACTTGCGGGTTCTGACCATGAACCTATGCATAGGGGTTGGCACATGTTCTTGACTCTCCGGTAGAAACTTTGGGGCACTCTTTGAAGTACTTTGTGTTGGTTGAATAGATGAATCTAAGATTGTGTGATGCATATCGTATAATCATGCCCATGGATACTTGAGGTGACAATGGAGTATCTAGGTGACATTAGGGTTTTGGTTGATTTGTGTCTTAAGGTGTTATTCTAGTACACACTCTTTTATAGATCGATCCAAAAGAATAACTTGGAGGTGGTTTCGTACCCTACCATAATCTCTTCGTTTATTCTCCGCTATTAGTGGCTTTGGAGTGATACTTTGTTGCAGGTTGAGGGATTGTTATATGATCTATCTATGTTATTATTGTTGAGAGAACTTGCACTAGTGAAAGTATGAACCCTAGGCCTTGTTTCCTATCATTGCAATACTGTTTACGCTCACTTTTATCGCTTGCTACCTTGCAGTTTTTATTATTTAAGATTACAATTTATCTACTATCTATTTTGCACTTGTATCTTCATCTCTTCACTGAACTAGTGCACCTATACAATTTACCATTGTATTGGGTGTGTTGGGGACACAAGAGACTCTTTGTTATTTGGTTGCAGGGTTGTTTGAGAGAGACCATCTTCATCCTACGCCTCCTACGGATTGATAAACCTTAGGTCATCCACTTGAGGGAAATTTGCTACTGTCCTAGAAACCTATGCACTTGCAGGCCCAACAACGTCTACAAGAAGAAGGTTGTGTAGTAGACATCAAGCTCTTTTCTGGTGCCGTTGCCAGGGAGGTTAGCGCTTGAAGGTATATCTTTAGATCTTGCAATCGAATCTTTTTGTTTCTTGTTTTATCACTAGTTTAGTTTACAAAAGAAAACTACAAAAAAATGGAGTTAAGTTTGTCTCATACGCTTCGTCTTTTTAATATCTTTCGTGAGTTTGATGGAAAGGAAAATTGTGCTCAAGTGCTAGAAGAAGAATGCATTAGAATGTTTGGTACTATATCTTTGAATGATGAGCATGATTGCAATGTTGTTAGTATGAATTCCTTGAATATCCATGATGCTAATGATATGCAAAGTCACAAGCTTGGGGAAGCTATGTTTGATGAATATGATATTTTTTGTCCCCCAAGTTTTGATGAGAAAATTTATTATGATGAAAGCATGCCTCCTATTTATGATGATTATATTGATGAAAGTGGGTTTGGAAGAGTTTCAACTTTAAGAAGTAGTGATCCCACTATTTTGGAGGATGTTGAATATTATTGTGATGAATATGAAAGTGGATTTGGAAGAGTGTCAACTTTATTTAGTGATGATTCCACTATTTCGGAAGAGGTTCCAATTGATTATGAGAACAAAGTTGCTATCTATGATGATTATTGTGATGACTTGTATGCTATTAAGAATAATGATAACCATGAAACTTGTTATCATGATTTTAGTTTTCAATTGGATTATGCCTCACATGATAATTATTTTGTTGAGTTTGCTCCCACTACTATTCATGGGAAGAATTTTGCTTATGTGGAGAGTAGTAAATTTTCTATGCTAGTAGATCATGAAAAGAATGCTTTAGGTGTTGGTTATATTGTTGAATTCATTCATGATGCTACTGAAAATTATTATGAGGGAGGAATATATGCTTGTAGGAATTCCAATAATGTCAAGTTTCCTCTCTATGTGTTTAAAATTTTGAAGTTATGCTTGTTTTGCCATCCTATGCTAGTTAATTATTGTTCCCATAAGTCGTTTGCTCACAAAATACCTATGCATAGGAAAAGGGTTAGGCTTAAATGTGCTAGTCATATGCTTCATGATGCTCTCTTTATGTTTCAATTCTTATCTTTTATGTGAGCATCATTGCCATCATCATGCCTAGCTAGAAAGGCATTAAAGAAAAGCGCTTGTTGGGAGACAACTCAATATTTATCCTTACTGTTTTTGTGTGTCCACATGATTATGCTACTGTAGTAATCATGTTTTATAGCTTTTGTTTCAATAAAGTGCCAAGTAGAACCTTTGGGAAGACTTTAGCGCTCACGAGAATAGCTGCCATGTTTTACTAGAGAGTTACTTTAGGTTGATTCTTTTTGCAGATGATTAATAGGAAAATTCCTCAGGTCCAGCAATTTATTTCATAATTTTTGGGGTTTCAGAGGTATACGTTTGATACAGATTACTACAGACTGTTCTGTGTTTGACAGATTATGTTTTCTATGTGTTGTTTGCTTATTTTGATGAATCTATGAGTAGTATCAGAGGGTATGAACCATAGATAAGTTGAAGTACAGTATACATAACACAAATATGAATTTAGAATGAGTTCATTACAGTACCCTAAGTGGTGGTCTTATTTTCTTATACTAACGGAGCCTACGAATTTTGTGTTGAGTTTTGTGTGGTTGTAGTTTTCAAGTTTTGGGTAAAGATTCGATGGAATATGGAATAAGGAGTGGAAAGATACTAATCTTGGGGATTCCCAAGGCACCCCAAGGTAATATTCAAGGACAACCAAAAGCCTAAGCTTGGGGATGCCCCGGAAGGCATCCCCTCTTTCGTCTTCGTTCATCGGTAACTTTACTTGGAGCTATATTTTTATTCGCCACATGATATGTGTTTTGCTTGGAGTGTCATTTTATTTTGCTAGTTTTTGCTTGATGTTAGTTAGAATAATGTTTTGCATCTTTAGTTTCAATAAAAAAGTCAAGGATAGCCTTTGCCATGCTTATTTTGCTAAGTATACATGTTGCTGTTTGAAAACAGAAAGTTTACCGCTGTTGCAGAAATTTCCTAGAAAAGTCAGAGAATGGTATAACGTTGAATATTTTTGCATATTAAGCTCTGAGAAATTTATTACAGTGGGAATTTTAGTTCATAATTTTTTGAGTCAGGGAAGTATTGATACTCTTGCATTCTTTACAGACTGTACTGTTTTGGCAGATTGCTGTTATGTTTGCATTTGTTTGCTTGTTTAATGATTCTATTTGAGGATAGGAGTATTAAATATGCAGAGACATTTACTATTCAATGTTGAATAATAATTTTAGTGATTTGTTACAGTAGAAGATGATAAGGTTTTGCATTGGTTTATACTAACCTATCTCACGAGTTCTTGTTGAGTTTGTTGTGAATGAAGCTTTTGATAAAAAGAGAAACCATGATATGAGAGGAATTAAGGAGACATAAAAGCTCAATATTGGGGATGCCCAAGGCACCCCAAGGTAATATTTCAAGAAGTATCAAGCATCTAAGCTTGGGGATGCCCCGGTAGGCATCCCACCTTTCTTCTTGAACAATCATTGGTTAGTATCGGTTGAGCCTAAATTATTGCTTTTTCACATGAGTTGTGCTATCCTTGCATTGTCATTTTATTTTGCTTTGCTTGCTGTTTGAATAAGATACCAAGATCTGAATTCTTAAATGGGAGAGAGTCTTCACATAGTTGCACAATTATTTGACTACTCATTGAACTTCACTTATATCTTTCGAAGTAGTTTGTCGTTTGCTCTAGTACTTCACTTATATCTTTTTAGAGCACGGCGGTGGTTTTATTTTGTAGAAATTAATGAACTCTCATGCTTCACTTATATTATTTTGAGAGTCTTAAACAACATGGTAATTTGTATGAAAACAATCATAGGAAGTGAATTGGATGCTATGAACAATTTGTTGCTTGATAATTGTTTTGAGATATAAAGGTAGTAATGTTAGGGTCATGCTAGTGGATAATTATGAAATTGAGAAATACTTTTGTTGAAGTTGGCAAGTCCCGTAGCATGCACGTATGGTAAAAGTTGTGTGACAAATTTGTTGCATGAGGTGCTCTTTTGATTGTCTTCCTTATGAGTGGCAGTCGGGGACGAGCGATGGTCTTTTCCTACCAATCTATCGCTCTTGGGGCATGCGTAGTAGTACTTTGCTTCGAGGGCTAAGTAGACTTTTGCAATAAGTATATGAGTTCTTTATGACTAATGTGAGCCCATGGATATACGCACAGTCATCCTTCCACTTTGCTAGCCTCTCTTATTACCGCGCAACTTTCGCCGGTATTGAACCCATTATTTACCTTCCTCAAAACAGCCACCATACCTACCTATCATGGCATTTCCATAGCCATTCTGAGATATATTGCCATGCAATTTTCCACCGTTCCGTTTATTATGACACGTTTCATCATTGTCATATTGCTCTTTGCATGATCATGTAGTTGACATCGTATTTGTTGCAAGGCCACCTTCATAATTTTCATACATGGCACTCTTGATTCATTGCATATCTCGGTACACCGCCGGAGGCATTGATATAGAGTCATATTTTGTCCTAGCTTTGAGTTGTAATTCTTGAGTTGTAAATCCATAAAAGTGTGATGATCTTCATTATTAGAGCATTGTCCCAGTGAGGAAAGAATGATGAAGACTATGATTCCCCCACAAGTCGGGATGAGACTTCGGACTTTATAAAAATAAAAGAGGCCAAAGAAGCCCATCAAAAAGAAAGAAAAAGAGAAAAAAGGAAAAAGCAAGAAAAAGAAAAAAAGAAAGAGGAAAAAATAAAAAAAATAAAATGAGAGAAAAAGAGAGAAGGGACAATGCTACTATCTCCTTTTCCACACTTGTGCTTCAAAGTAGCACCATGATCTTCATGATAGAGAGTCTCATATGTTGTCACTTTCATATACTAGTGGGAAATTTTCATTATAGAACTTGGCTTGTATATTCCAATGATGGGCTTCCTCAAAATGCCCTAGGTCTTCGTGAGCAAGCAAGTTGGATGCACACCTACTTAGTTTCTTTTTGTTGAGCTTTCATATATTTATAGCTCTAGTGCATCCGTTGCATGGCAATCCCTACTCACTCACATTGATATCTATTGATGGGCATCTCCATAGCCCGTTGATACGCCTAGTTGATGTGAGACTATTTTCTCCCTCTTTTTGTCCTCACAACCACCACCATATACCACCATAGTGATATGTCCATGGCTTACGCTCATGTATTGCGTAAGAGTTGAAAAAGCTGAAGCGCGTTAAAAAGTATGAAACAATTGCTCGGCTCGTCATCGGGGTTGTGCATGATGGGAGTATTTTGCGTAATGAAAATGAAGCATGGCCTAACTATATGATTTTGTTTGGATATGCTATTTTGATAGGACATGATTATTTGTTAGTATGCTTTGAAGCATTATTATTTTTATGTTTTATAAGCTTTTATCTTGAATCATTTGGATCTGAACATTCATGCCAGAATAAAGAGAAATTACTTTGAGAATCATGCTAGGTAGCATTCCACATCAAAAATTCAGTTTTTATCATTCACCTACTCGAGGACGAGCAGGAATTAAGCTTGGGGATGCTTGATACGTCTCCAACGTATCTATAATTTTTGATTGTTCCATGCTATTATATTATCTGTTTTGAATGATTATGGGCTTTATTATACACTTTTATATTACTTTTGGGACTAACCTATTAACCGGAGGCCCAGCCCATATTGTTGTTTTATTGCCTGTTTCAGTATTTCGAAGAAAAGGAATATCAAACGGAGTCCAAACCGAATGAAACCTTCAGCAACGTGATTTTTTGGAAGAATATCATCCTGGAGACGTGGAGTTCAAGTCAGAAGATACTCGAGGACTCCACGAGATAGGAGGGCGCGCCCCTAGAGGGGGGGGGGGGCGCCCCCTGTCTCGTGGGCCCCTCGAGCACCTCCCGACCGACTTCTTTCGCCTATATAGTCCCACGTACCCTAAAAACATCTAGGGAGAAGATAGATCGGGAGTTCCGCCGCCGCAAGCCTCTGTAGCCTCCAAAAACCTCTCAGGAGCCCTTCCTGGCACCCTGCCGAAGGGGGGATCCATCACCGGTGGCCATCTTCACCATCCCAGCGCTCTCCATGACGAGGAGGGAGTAGTTCACCCTCGAGGCTGAGGGTATGTACCAGTAGCTATGTGTTTGATCTCTCTCTCTCTTGTGTTCTCTCTCGTGTTCCCTCTAAGGCACGATCTTGATGTATCCCGAGCTTTGCTATTGTAGTTGGATCTTATGATGTTTCTCCCCCTCTACTCTCTTGTGATGAATTGAGTTTTCCCCTTTGAAGTTATCTTATCGGATTGAGTCTTTTATGAGAACACTTGATGTATGTCTTTCCATGCTTATCTGTGGTGACAATGGGATATAATGTGCTTGTTGATGTATGTTTTGGTGACCAACTTGTGGGTTCCGCCCATGAACCTATGCATAGGGGTTGGCACACGTTCTTGACTCTCCGGTAGAAACTTTGGGGCACTCTTTGAAATACTTTGTGTTGGTTGAATAGATGAATCTGAGATTGTGTGATGCATATCGTATAATCATGCCCACGGATACTTGAGGTATCCATGGAGTATCTAGGTGACATTAGGGTTTTGGTTGATTTGTGTCTTAAGGTGTTATTCTAGTATGAACTCTTTTATAGATCGATCTGAAAGAATAACTTTGAGGTGGTTTCATACCCTACCATAAGCTCTTCGTTTGTTCTCCGCTATTAGTGGCTTTGGAGTGACTCTTTGTTGTATGTTGAGGGATTGTTATATGATCTATCTATGTTATTATTGTTGAGAGAACTTGCACTAGTGAAAGTATGAACCCTAGGCCTTGTTTCCTATCATTGCAATACCGTTTACGCTCACTTTTATCGCTCGCTACCTTGCTGTTTTTATTATTTAAGATTACAATTACCTTTATCTACTATCTATTTTGCACTTGTATCTTCATCTCTTCGCCGAACTAGTGCACCTTTACAATTTACCATTGTATTGGGTGTGTTGGGGACACAAGAGACTCTTTGTTATTTGGTTGCAAGGTTGTTTGAGAGAGACCATCTTCATCCTACGCCTCCTACGGATTGATAAACCTTAGGTCATCCACTTGAGGGAAATTTGCTACTGTCCTACAAACCTGTGCACTTGCAGGCCCAACAACGTCTACAAGAAGAAGGTTGTGTAGTAGACATCAGCAGGTGCCACGTGGCGCCCGGAAGTCGGAGGGGCCTGATAGGCCACGCACGTGACGGGACCGGGCGACGGTCCAGGGGCCCGCCGCCGCTCGCCCTTGGGCCACGCGCGCGGATTTATTGTGGCGTCTGGGGGGCGGTTGCACTTCCCCGAGCAGTTAGTGCGTGCATACGTGCGCACTTATTGCGGGGGAGTGGAACGGGCGCGTGCAGACGATCCCACTTCCCCACGTTTGAACCGGGGCTTATAAATTGAGGGGGGCAAGGGGGCGGCGGACACCATTATTGCTCGCGCCCTCCTGTCCCCTGCTCCTGCTCTGCCCCTTGCCACCGACACACAGCTGTGCCCGCAGCCCCGAGCAGAGCTTCCTCCGTTGTTCATCTTCTTCTTCCCGCTTCTGTCCATGGCGCTGCCGTTGGGCTCCTGGATGGGCTCCAACTTCACCAGCGAGGACATCATGCAACTTCGAGCTTCGCGGTGCTTGCCGCTGGAGACGGTCGTCGGCGTCCGCCTGCCGCACGGCGAGCAAAGGCCCCGGCCCGAGGGGCAGGAGCGCGTCGTCTTCCTCACTCATTTTGAGCACGGGTTCGGGCTGCCGGTGAGCACCTTCTTCCATGCATTCTTGGAGTTCTTCGGGCTTCAACTGCACCATCTTGGCGCCGGTGCCATCGTTTAGCTCTCCGGCTTCATGACCCTGTGCGAGGGGTACCTGGTGGTCGAGCCGACGATCGACCTCTGGGCGCGCTTCTTCTCCTTGAAGCAGTAGGGCCCGTCGGCCGGGGAGTTCGCCGACTGCGGCGCCGGCGTCATCTTGAAGCGGTCGGGGGCGGATTTCCCCAAGACCCCGCTCAAGGATTCTGCCAAGAAGTGGCAGAATTCTTTCTTCTACGTCCGCAACCATGGCGCGGACCATATCAATCTTCCGCCGTTCGTCATTGCGCCGCCGCGGGCGAAGACGAACTGGGGCTACTCGCTCCGGCGCCCGTCGCAGGAGATCGTCAACCTCTGCGAGCGGGTGACGGTGATGAGGACACAGGAGGGGCTCACGGGCACGGACCTCCTCGCCGCGTTCATCACCCACCGGGTCCTTCCGCTTCAGAGGCGCTCCTGCCTCATCGGCGAGATGATGGGCCTGCAGGGCACCAACCGAATGGGGTCGACGCGGTTGTCTATGGAGCAGGTCGCGCGCGGCATCAACGACATCTCTAGGGCCAACCTTGGAGAGGATTGGTGATTCGGCAAGGCGCAGTATAGCCAGTCGAACCCGGCGCCGCAGGTGAGCGTCTGGTCTTCTTACTTTGCTGCCGCGCGTCTTCTTGTTCGTCCCGACGTGATGCGGGAGATTCTTTTGAACGCAATCCGACACCCTTACGCCCGGGCTCCGTCGTAGGTGGCGCCGATGGCACCAGAGGAGCCCGCGGCCCAAGGCGGCGAGGAGGCGGCCGAGTCCGACGCCAGCGCTGGGCATCATGCCGGTAAGTCTTGCATGTTTCCTTCTTCATTTTGTCTTGAATTGTTGATCATGTCGCGGCGAAGGCGACGCTGATGCCGGTTGTTTGTGTAGGGCGTTGGGCGGGGGAGGCGACGACGTGGGCGGAGCCGGGTCCTTGCATGGGGCGGCGTCGAGCCTCCCGCATGGAAAGGACAGCATCGCTCCGTGACCCCGCGGATCGAAGCACGCGGCGGACCCGGCCGAGCCTGGGAGGCCGGCCAAGAAGAAGCACGGGAGGCTGACCCCAGTCCCAGTCTTGACGGTGTAAGTTTCATTTCCTGCTTGCGCCTGGATTTCTTGAGCCAGTCTTGTCTCTTTTTGCTTATTCTTCCTTCTTCTTTAGGTCGCCCATCACGCTGGCGAGGGCGGCGGCGGAGGCTGCGGCCATCGAAGGGGCCACGTTCCGCAGGAGCCGGTCCAACCTTGCCGGCCTGGCCGGGGAGGAGGGACGGGGCGACTCGAACCTCGGCCTGGACCCGGACTGTTGGGATCTACAGTAGGGTGTGTTGACTACAAATTAAAATTTCCTACGCGTAGAAAAAACAAGAACATGCTACGGGAGATGGATCACAGTTCGTTACCACTAGACGCGCAGTGCCGTGTAGCGGAAGAAGAGTTGGGGCAGCGTGTCCGCGTGGATCGTCTCCTCCTTGTCCGATCTCCCTCGAACAGCCGGTCGTCCGTTCCCACGTACAAGTTCGCCGGAGGGGCGCAAGTGCACCGCCTCTAACGGTATACGCGCGTGCAGGAGGAACACCGTGTGGAGGACTGCTAGGTCCGATCACACAGTCGGCGGCAAGTGGAGGTGTCTATTCGCAACATATGCAAACCCTAGTCGCAGCGCCGAAACGATCAACCGAATAAGTGCGCCGCACCTCCACCTTATATAGGCATCCATCGCGGGCTCAACACTTGGGCCTCGCACAGACCCTAAAGCCCACAAGTCTACTCGGCCACAATCCGAATACAGCTCGGATCACATCCGACCAGTGTCTTCGGATCCGACCTCGTAGGTTCCTTCCCCTAAGCGCGCGACCCCTTAGGTTCAAGTCAGCTTGGTTGCAGTTCGGATCACCTCTGACCTGCACGGTTGGTAGCGGCCTCTAGCAAGGCGTGCCGACCACTAAGCAGACTATGAAGCTGGTTAGGCGAACCTGTACAACATGTCACACTTCTGTTCCCTTTGCCTCACGATATATGTTGTCGGGCTCAAGGCGAGACTGTCATCCTTGTGCTAGCCCGACCTCTTTCTTGTTCCAGTGATCCCGACCACTACCCGGATTATCTCATAATCCTTGTCGCATGGCCATGCTTATCCTGGTCGGATCACACGAGGGGACCAGAGTATATCTCTCCTGATCGGAGGGGCAAATCCCATCTTGCTCGACCATGTCTCGCAGCATGGGACTGGACATACCCGAAACCTACCTTTGTAACTACCTAGTCACGGAGTAGCGTTTTATCGGCCCAAAGCAAGTCTGTCACCATCCCGAGTACATGCATCAGCTCAGGTCTTAGGACATAGAACGTATGTTGTACTAGAGACTCACATATGACATATCACTGCGTCTCATAGTTGGGTCTGTCCGACTCGGACCTTATCACGACTCGGATCCGACTACTTCGAATCCGACTAGACCTTTCCATGTCCATATTATCCGGTTAGCATCCAATGCTCCATGGCTAGTGAGACCAAGCCATCGATCGTGTCATATGCTAGTCTAGTCGGTTGCGCGTCCACACAGCCCTTTCGACTAGGGACCTTTTAGGACAGTCATCATACTATGCATAGTCCCACAAACAAGTCACATACTTGCTGATACACATCATTGATAATGTCCAAGGACTATATTTATTCATAAACACATAGGAAATATCATCATACATGATTGCCTCTAGGGCATATTTCCAACAGTCTTCCACTTGCACTAGAGTCAATCAAATAGACATCGAATGCCCATAACTCTAACGTGCCCGTCATGCTTGGGTTGTGGAAGCGGCTTAGTCAACGGATCTGCAACATTTGTATCCGTGTGAATCTTGCATAACTCTACATCACCATTCTTTACGATCTTTCGTATCAGGTGATATTTCCGATCTATATGTCTGACCTTGTGGTGATTCCTCGGCTCCTTGGCTTGTGCGATGACACCAGAATTATCACAATAAAGGTCCAATGGTTTCATCGAGGCTGGGAAAATACCAAGATCATACAAAAAATGCCGGATCCAAACACCTTCCTTTGCAGCTTCACAAGCCACAATGTATTCGGCTTCTGTGGTAGAATCGGCCACTGTATCCTGCTTGGAACTCATCTAGTGCACTGCTCCTCCGTTTAGGATGTACACGAATCTGGACTGTGATCGACAATCATCTCTGTCGGTTTGGAAACTAGCATCGGCGTAACCCCTTACGATGAGCTCTTCCTCACCTCCATAAACTAGGAACATCTCTTTAGTCCTTTTCAGGTACTTCAAAATAGTCTTTACCGCTGCCCAGTGACTCTCACCTGGGTTTGCCTGGTATCTACTTGTTAGGCTTATTGCAAAAGCAATATCAGGCCTTGTACATATCATGGCATACATGATGGATCCGATTGCCGAGGCATACAAAATCCTACTCATCCTGCTTCGCTCATCAGATGTCGAAGGACTCTGAGTCTCGCTTAGCCTTATACCATGTGAGAGCGGCAAGAACCCTTTCTTCGCCTCACTCATGTTGAACCGCTTCAACACTTTATCTATGTACGTGCTCTGGCTTAAGCCGAGAAGCCTCCTTGATCTATCTCTATAGATCTTAATGCCTAAAATATAGACTGCCTCACCAAGGTCCTTCATCGAAAACTTGCCATTCAATGATTCCTTGACCAAGTTTAGCATCGAAACATTGTTCCCAATCAATAATATGTCATCCACATACAAGATCAAAAACACTATCGAGCTCCCACTTAACTTCTTGTATAAACAAGAGTCCTCTTTGCTTTTGATGAAACCGAGACCAGTGACGACCTCATCAAAACGAATGTTCCAACTCCGATATGCTTGCTTCAACCCATAAATGGATCTCTTGAGCTTGCATACCTTACGAGTGCTAGTCGGATCGACAAAACCATCGGGTTGTATCATATACACGTCCTCGGTTAAATTTCCATGAAGGAAAGCCGTTTTGACATCCATATGCCATATCTCGTAATCGAAATATGCAGCTATAGCTAGTATGATCCTCACCGATTTCAGCATCGCTACCGGCGAGTAAGTCTCGTCGTAGTCAATTCCTTGAACTTGTCCATAACCTTTAGCGACAAGCCGAGCTTTGTGGATCTGAACATTTCCATCCACATCGGTTTTCTTCTTAAAGACCCATTTGCAACCAATGGCTGTTACGCCAGGCGGCGGATCAACCAAGTCCCAGACTTGATTCTCATCCATGGACTTTAACTCGGATCTCATGGCCTCCAGCAATGCCACGGAATCTAGGCTCACCATCGCTTCCGCATATGTGGCTGGTTCGTCGCTTTCTAGCAACAATACATCGCACAGTCTGCGCAATCTTTCCGACCTCCGTAGTTTCGGCGCCGCTTCCACTACAGGTTCCCTGACTGACTCCGGTATGATATCATCACCAGCTGAGCCGTCCCCGAGTGGTCCTTGAATTTATTCGAGTCGGACCATCCTCCCACTGGCCTCCCAACTGAGAAACTCTTTCTCAAGGAAAACCCCGTTCCGAGCAACAAACACTTTGTTCTCTTCCTGGTTGTAGAAGCTATATCCCAAGGTTTCCGTCGGATATCTCATGAATATGCATTTATCCGATTTAGGTGTAAGCTTGTCTGACATAAGTCGCTTGACACATGCTTCACAACCCCAAATCTTTAGAAAATACAAACTGGGACTCTTCCCGGTCCACATCTCATGTGGTGTCTTGTCTACGGATTTTGATGGTACCCTATTAAGTGTGAAAGCTGCAGTTTCTAGAGCGTATCCCCAAAATGACAAGGGTAAATCTGATTTTCTCATCATTGACTGGACCATGTCCAACAAGGTCCTATTCCTCCGTTCCGACACGCCGTTTCTCTATGGCGTACCAGCAGGTGTGAGCTGAGGTACTATACCTTGGCTTTTCAGATGATCATTAAACTCATGGCTCATGTACTCACCTCCACAATCAGATCGTAGAAGCTTTATTGTCTTGTCGAGCTGATTCTCAACCTCGTTCTGAAACTCTTTGAACTTTTCAAAAGTTCCCGACTTGTGCCTCATCAAATAGATATATCCATGTCTAGTCAAGTCTTCGGCAAAAGTCACGAAGTACTGATAGCCACCTCTAGCAGTTGTACTCATTGGACCACACACATCACTATGTATAAGTTCCAATAGCTCAGCCGCCCTCTCGCAACTCTTTGCCAAAGGAGACTTAGTCATCTTGCCGAGCAAGCATGATTCGCATGTCTCGAATGACTCAAAGTCAGGCGAAGTTAGGAGCCCATCATCATGGAGCTTCTTCATGCGTTTCAGACTAATGTGTCCAAGCCTGCAATGCCAGAAGTATGTCGGATTTATCTCATTAGGCTTATGCCTCTTGACATTCATGTTATAGACCGTTTCCTGTTCTAGGTTCAATATAAATAGCCCATCAACAATAGGTGCATAGCCCGGGGAGGGGTGGTTGAACAGTAGCCGGTAGAGTAGCGCGCGGTGGAGGCTGGATGAACAGGAGCCCGTGGAGACTGGAGGAGGTCGACGGTAGCCCGTGGAGGCTGGAGGAGGTTGACGGTGGAGATCAACAGTATCCCGTGGAGTCCTGTTTTGCGGTACGCCACACCCCTCCCCCCCCCCCATTTCGACCGTGGCGCTCCAACACAAGTCCGTTTCGTCCGTTTTGCGGTACACCACACCCCTCCCGATGAACAGGACCCCCGTTTCGACCGTAGCGCTCCAACACAAGTCCGTTTCATCCGTTTTGCGGTACGCCACACCCCTCCCGATCAACAGGACCCCTGTTTCGACCGTAGGAGGTCCGATTCCTCCGTTTTGCGGTACGCTACACCCCTCCCGATCAACAGGACCCCCGTTTCGACCATAGGAGGTCCGTTTCCTCCGTTCTGCGGTACGCCAGGCCTCGTTTCCATCGCCTGTTCCATCCAAGCCAGTTGCCTCCCACGCGTTCCGTTGCCTCCCGATGAACACGACGCATTTCGTTGCCTCCCCATGAACACGACGCATTCCGTTGCCTCCCCATGAACACGACGCATTCCGTTGCCTCCACATGAACACGACGCATTCCGTTGCCTCCCCATGAACACGAGCCCTCGCTGTATGTAATTGCGACTAGGCGTTCGAGACCCCGCCCGTATGTACACATACGTGGCCGTATTTTCTTTCTTGCACCCTGTCCGCTGTACGTACGTGTACATGCTACGTGCGCGCCTCTACTACGACACGTACGCGCCTTTACTAACACGTGCGCGCCTCTACATCGACCAGTATATATGTACGTACAAGTTCGCGACTAGAATGACAACGGTACGTACGCTTTGACGAGGTGGGTCCCGACTGTCAGGAAGTTCCTTGCGTGCGAAAATGTAGCTGGTGGGTCCCAACAGTCAGAGAGGCGAATCGTTTTTTTTTGCCCGGACGCACTTCCTTTGCTTGCGAAGATGTAGCTGGTGGGTCCCAGCAGTCAGGGGGGCAAATATTTTTTTTCCCGGACGCACTTCCTTGCGTACGAAGATGTAGCTGCTGGGTCCCAGTAGTCAGGGGGCGAATCGTTTTTTTGCCCGGACGCACTTCCTTGCGTGCGAAGGTGTAGCTGGTGGGTCCCAGCAGTCAGGGGGGAAACATTTTTTCGCTAAATATGGTGGCCCGTCCGGTGGGTCCCCGCTGTCAGGTGGAGGAATAATTATTTTGCGCGTAATAAGGAGGCACTTCCTTGCTGCGGCCGTGGACCCAGCTGTCAGCCTCTCCACCCACAGTCCACATCCGATGGAAGCCGTTCCTTGATCACGTTGACCACGCCGCGTCGAGAGCACCAGGGCGGTGGACGAAGGTGAGGCCTAGGAAGGGGACGACACGGAGCCGGGGAAGACGCAGTAGTGGATGCCCATGCGTAGAGGAGTACGAGGGTTCACTGGTTTGCTGCGGTGTGAGGCTGCCGTCGCCGCAGAATAACAGGGGGTGTGGGTGAGTAGAGGGATGGCCTGGCCAGCGTGGGAGTAGTAGGGGGCGGTGAGGCCTCCACCACATCGCAGCCGACCACGGGAGGCAGGAGCACGAGGCACGACCGGCGCTGGTTTGGCCGGCTGGAGCAAGAAGACCAGAGGTTGAAGAAGCACTACAGCCGTTGGATGGACATCGTATGGTCACTGGAGCTAGAATCGTGCATATTGACTAAGTTGATAAAGCCCTCCATCCCCGTCAACTTAGTAGGCCCACAAGTCAGCCTGCCACTATACTGGGTCCCACCTAACAGGGGGAGTATTCATTTTTTGTGCGTAATAAGGAGGCACTTCCTTGCGTGCGAAGATATAGCTGGTGGGTCCGAGCTTTCAGCGGCGGTAACGTTTTTTCCGCGAAATACTAAGGCCCTTTTGGTGGGTCCCCGATGTAAGGTGGAGGAATCATTATTTTGCGCATAATAAGGAGGCATTTCCTTGCGTGCGGCCGTGGACCCAGCTGTCGGCCTCTCCACGTACAGTCCACTTCAGATGCATGTCTGTCGTTAACCACGTTGACCAGGCCGCACCGAGAGCACCAGGGCGGTGGACGACGGCGAGGCCTAGGAAGGGAACGACACGGCGGCAGGGAAGACTCAGCAGTTGTTTCCCACGCAGAGGGGAGTACGACTGAACAAGGGTTTACTGGTTCGTCTGCCATCGTCGGAGAATAACAGCAGGTGCGGGTGAGTAGAGGGATGGCTAGGCCAGTGATGGGAATACGGTGGGGTGGTGAGGCCTGCACGGCAGCACAACCGGCCGCGGGGAGGAGGGAGGAGGCAGTCCCGCCGGCGCTTGTTTGAGCGGCTGGAGCAGGAAGAGCAGAGATTGAAGAAGCACGACAGCCGTTGGATGGCCATCCAACAGTCACTACTTGTGCGTCAACCTTTTTTTTAGGAAAGCCTCAAATCTGTGGAAAACAGCATACAACCCATCTGCCATTATTTCTAATAATTTACAGCTCATTTGCTAATTCTTAAGGTTTTGTTTGGAGCCCGTGTTCTTTTTGTTAGCATTACAACCCATATTGTGGCCAAAGTTAAAAAATTATACGAAATTTTGCATATTTCGGTGCGGTCCGAACTGTTTTTAATCCCGAAATTTCGACTCACATTCAAACTAAATTTAAAACTAAATGCATATCAATATAAAATCCAACAAATTCTCCATGCATAAAAATTAATGTAATTTAAAATCTCAAAATGAAAAAAAAGATATTTGAAACTAATTGCCGCTTTGATGTGTTTTAACAATGTACAACCCATTTCTCATTACTGATGGGCCATTTTCTCGGCCAGCCGAATGAAAGCTCTCCTCGTCTTGAAAGAATTGCAGCCCAACAAGCATGACAAAGTGACTTACTTGGCAAATCACAAAAAACTGGGTTGTGGCCATGGACCCAGCTGTCAGCCTCTCCACGTATAGTACTCTTCCGATGGAAGTCGTTCTTTGACCATGTTGACCATGCCGCGCGGAGAGCACCACGGCGGTGGACGATGGTGAGGCCTAGGAAGGGGACAACGCGGAGCCGGGGAAGACGCGACACTGGAAGCCCGTGCAGAGAGGAGTACGAGGGTTCACTGGTTCGGCTGCGGTGTGAGGCTGCCGTTGCCGTAGGGCCTGGCCAGCGGTGGGAATAGTAGGGGGCAGTGAGTCCTCCGCGGCAGCACAGCCGGCCACGGGAGGCAGGAGCATGAGGCACGACCGGCGCTGGTTTGGGCAGCTGGAGCAAGAAGACCAGAGGTTGAAGAAGCACTAGGGCTGTTGGATGGACATCATACGGTCACTGGAACTAGAATCGTTCATATTGACTAAGTTGACAAAGCCCTTCGTCCCCGCCAACTTAGTAGGCCCACAAGTCAGCCTCCCACCAAGGTGGGTCCCAGCTAGCAGGGGGAGTATTCATTTTTTTGTGCGTAATAAGGAGGCACTTCCGGTGGGTCCGAGCTGACAGCGGGGGGACATTTTTTTCGCGAAATATGGTGGCCCGTTAGGTGGGTCCCAGCAGTCAGGGGGCAAACGTTTTTTCACAAAATACGGTGGCCCGTCCAGTGGGTCCCTGCTGTCAGTTGGAGGAATCATTATTTTCCGTGTAATAAGGAGGCACTTGCTGCGGCCGTGGACCCAACTGAGACTCTCCATGTATAGTATACTTCCGATGGAAGTCGTTCCTTGACCATGTTGACCTCGCCGTGTTCCGTTGCATGCATGCGTCCATGGGCGTGGTGCGTCCCCACTGTCAGCCTCTCACGTACAGTCATATTCCGATGACTCTCAGTTGTTGACCACGTTGACCACACCGTGCCGAGCGCACCCAGACTGGAATGACCCAGAGATGGGGAAGACGGGGCAGTGGAGTCGCAAATGGAGAGGAGTGGGAAACTTCACTGGTTCGGGTGTGCGGCAGCACAGCCGCGGTGCCGCCCACGGGAGACAGGAGCAAGAACAGAGGTTGAAGAAGGAGCACGGCTGTTGGATTAACATCCAATGGTCCAGCTGCTAGAATCATTTGTTGATTAAGTTGACAAAGCCGTGCGTACACGTCCGCTTAGCAGGCCCACAAGTCAGTCACCAAATCTGACGGGTCCCAGCTGTCAACGGGATGAATAATTTTTTTCACAAAACAAGGAGGCACTTCCTTCCATGCGAAGATACAACCGGTGGGTCCCAGCTGTCAGGTGGAGGAAACATTTTTTCAGCTTAATAAGGAGGAACTTTCCTTGCGTGCAACCATGGACCTCGTGGGTCCCAGCCGTCAGGCTCTCCATGTACAGTCCTCTTCCGATGACTCTCGTTTGTTGACCACGCCGCTGAAGGAAATATGCCCTAGAGGCAATAATAAAGTTATTATTTATTTCCTTATTTCATGATAAATGTTTATTATTCATGCTAGAATTGTATTAACCGGAAACATAATACATGTGTGAATACATAGACAAACATAGTGTCACTAGTATGCCTCTACTTGACTAGCTCGTTTATCAAAGATGGTTATGTTTCCTAGCCATGGACAAAAGAGTTGTCATTTCATTAATGGGATCACATCATTAGGAGAATGATGTGATTGACATGACCCATTCCGTTAGCCTAGCACTTGATCGTTTAGTATGTTGCTATTGCTTTCTTCATGACTTATACAAAGTTCCTGAAACTATGAGATTGTGCAACTCACGTTTACTGGAAGAACACTTTGTGTGCTACCAAACGTCACAACGTAACTGGGTGATTATGAAGGTGCTCTACAGGTGTTTCCGAAGGTACATGTTGGGTTGGCATAATTCGAGATTAGGTTTTGTCACTCCGATTGTCGGAGAGGTATCTCTGGGCCCTCTCGGTAATACTCATCACCTAAGCCTTGCAAGCATTGTAACTAATGAGTTAGTTATAAGATGATGTGTTACAGAACAAGTAAAGAGACTTGCCGGTAACGAGATTGAACTAGGTATTGGATACCGACGATCAAATCTCGGGCAAGTAACATACCGATGACAAAGGGAACAACGTATGTTGTTATGCGGTTTGACCGATAAAGATCTTCGTAGAATATGTAGGAACCAATATGGGCATCCAGGTTCCGCTATTGGTTATTGACCGAGAATAGTTCTAGGTCATGTCTACATAGTTCTCGAACCCGTAGGGTCCGCACGCTTAACGTTATGATGACAGTTTTATTATGAGTTTACAAGTTTTGATGTACCGAAGTTTGTTCGGAGTCCCGGATATGATCACGGACATGACGAGGAGTCTCGAAATGGTCGAGACATAAAGATTGATATATTGGACGACTATATTCGGACACCGGAAGTTTTCCGGATGATTTCGGAGAAAACCGGAGTGCCGGAGGGTTACCGGAACCCCCCGGAGAGTTAATGGGCCACATGGGCCTTGGTGGGAAGAGAGAGGGGCGGCCAGGAAGGGCCGCGCGCCCCCTCTCCCTCTGGTCCGAATTGGACTAGGAAGGGGGAGGGGCGCCCCCCTCTTTCCTTCCCCTCCTCTCCCCCTTCCTTCCCCTCCTAGTAGGAGTAGGAAAGGAGGAGTCCTACTCCTACTAGGAGGAGGACTCCTCCTCCTGGTGCGCCCAACAAGGGCCGGCCGGCCTCCCCCCTCCCTCCTTTATATACGGGGGCAGGGGGCACCCCATAGACACACAAGTTGATCTATGGATCGTTCCTTAGCCGTGTGCGGTGCCCCCCTCCACCATATTCCACCTCGATCATATCGTCGCGGAGTTTAGGCGAAGCCCTGCGCCGGTAGAGCATCATCATCGTCACCACGCCATCGTGCTGACGGAACTCATCCCCGAAGCTTTGCTAGATCGGAGCCTGGGGATTGTCATCGAGCTGAACGTGTGCTGAACTCGGAGGTGCCGTACGTTCGGTACTTGGATCGGTCGGATCGTGAAGACGTACGACTACATCAACCGCGTTGTCATAACGCTTCCGCTTACGGTCTACGAGGGTACGTGGACAACACTCTCCCCTCTCGTTGCTATGCCATCACCATGATCTTGCGTGTGCGTAGGAAATTTTTGAAATTACTACGTTCACCAACAGTGGCATCCGAGCCAGGTTTTATGCGTAGATGTCATATGCACGAGTAGAACACAAGTGAGTTGTGGGCGATATAAGTCATACTGCTTACCAGCATGTCATACTTTGGTTCGGCGGTATTGTGAGATGAAGCGGCCCGGACCGACATTACGCGTACGCTTACGCGAGACTGGTTTCACCGTTACGAGCACTCGTGCTTAAAGGTGGCTGGCGGGTGTCTGTCTCTCTCACTTTAGCTGAATCGAGTGTGGCTACGCCCGGTCCTTGCGAAGGTTAAAACAACACCAACTTGACGAACTATCGTTGTGGTTTTGATGCGTAGGTAAGAACGATTTTTGCTCAGCCCGTAGCAGCCACGTAAAACTTGCAACAACAAAGTAGAGGACGTCTAACTTGTTTTTGCAGGGCATGTTGTGATGTGATATGGTCAAGACGTGATGAAATATAAGTTGTTGTATGAGATGATCATGTTTTGTTGAAGTTATCGGCAACTGGCAGAAGCTCTATGGTTGTCTCTTTGTTGCATAAGATGCAAGTTCCAAATAATTGCTTTACTTTATCGCTATGCGATAGCAATAGTTGCAAGAGTAATAGTTGGCGAGACGACCATGTGACGACACATTGATATAGATCAAGATGATAAAGATCATGGTGTCGTGCCGGTGACGATAGAGATCATGACAGTACTTTGGAGATGGAGATCAAAGGCGCAAGATGATCATACATCTTATACTGTTTTGTTTGACGGTAGCATTATAAGATGATCTCTCACTAATTATCAGGAAGTGTTCTCCCTGAGTATGCACCGTTGCCAAAGTTTGTCGTGCCCAGACACCACGTGATGATCGGGTGTGATAAGCTCTACGTCCATCTACAACGGGTGCAAGCCAGTTTTGCACACGCGGAATACTCAGGTTTAACTTGACGAGCCTAGCATATGCAGATATGGCCTCGGAACACGGAGACCGAAAGGTCGAGTGTTAATCATATAGTAGATATGATCAACATAATGATGTTCACCATTGAAAGCTACTCCATTTCACGTGATGATCGGTTATGGTTTAGTTGATTTGGATCACGTGATCACTTAGAGGATTAGAGGGATGTCTTTCTAAGTGGGAGTTCTTAAGTAATATGATTAATTGAACTTAAATTTATCATGAACTTAGTCCTAGTAGTATTTTGCAAATTATGTTGTAAGATCAATAGCTTGCGTTGTTGCTTTCATATGTTTATTTTGATATGTTCCTAGAGAAAATTGTGTTGAAAAATGTCAGTAGCAATGATGCGGATTGGATCCGCGATCTGAGGTTTATCCTCATTGCTGCATAGAAGAATTATGTCCTTAATGCACCGCTAGGTGACAGACCTATTGCAGGAGCAGATGCAGACGTTATGAACGTTTGGCTAGCTCAATATGATGACTACTTGATAGTTTTGTGCACCATGCTTTATGGCTTAGAATCGGGACTTCAAAGATGTTTTGAACATCATGGACCATATGAGATGTTAGGAATTGAAGTTAATATTTCAAGCAAATACCCGAGTTGAGAGATATGAAGTCTCCAACAAGTTCTATTGCTAAAAGATGGAGGAGAATCGCTCAACTAGTGAGCATGTGCTTAGATTGTCTGAGTACTTCAATCGCTTGAATCAAGTGGGAGTTAATCTTCCAGATAAGATAGTGATTGACAGAATTCTCTAGTCACCATCACCAAGTTAGTAGAACTTTGTGATGAACTGTAGTATGCAAGGGATGACGAAAATGATTCCGAGCTCTTTGTGATGTTGAAATCAACGAAGGTAGAAATCAAGAAAGAGCATCAAGTGTTGATGATTGGCAAGACCACTAGTTTCAAGAAAAGGGCAAAGGGAAAGAAAGGGAACTTCAAGTAGAATGACAAGCAAGTTGTCAGTCCCGCGAAGAAGCCCAAAGATGGACCAAAGCCTGAAACTGAGTGATTATACTGCAAAGGAAATGGTCACTAGAAGCGGAAATGCCTTGAATATTTGGTGGATAAGAAGGATGGCAAAGTGAACAAGGGTATATTTGATATACATGTTATTGATGTGTACCTTACTAGTGTTTATAGTAACCCCTGAGTATTTGATACTTGTTCGGTTACTAAGATTAGTAACTCGAAACAGGAGTTACAGAATAAACAGAAACTAGTTGAGGGTGATGTGACGATGTGTGTTGGAAGTGGTTGCAAGATTGATATGATCATCATCGCACACTCCCTATACTTTCGGGATTAGTGTTGGACCTAAATAAATGTTATTTGGTGTTTGCGTTGAGCATGAATATGATTTGATCATGTTTATTGCAATACGGTTATTCATTTAAAAGTCAGAGAATAATTGTTGTTCTGTTTACATGAATAAGACCTTCGATGGTCATACACCCAATGAACATAGTTTGTTGGATCTCGATCGTAGTGATACACATATTCATAATATTGATGCCAAAAGATGAAAAGTTAATAATGATAGTGCAACTTATTTGTGGCACTGCCGTTTGGGTCATATCGGTGTAAAGCGCATGAAGAAACTCCATACTGATGGGCTTTTGGAATCACTTGATTATGAATCACTTAGTACTTGCGAACCGTGCCTCATGGGCAAGATGACTAAAACGCCGTTCTCTGGAACTATGGAGCGAGCAGCTGATTTGTTGGAAATCATACATACTGATGTTTGTGGTCCAATAAATGTTGAGGCTCGCGGCGGGTATCATTATTTTCTGACCTTCACAAAATGATTTGAGCAGATCTGGGTATATCTACTTGATGAAACATAAGTCTGAAATAATTGAAAGGTTCAAAGAATTTCAGAGTGAAGTGGAAAAATCATCGTACCAAGAAAATAAAGTTTCTACGATCTGATCGCGGAGACGAATATTTGAGTTACGAGTTTGGTCTTCAGTTATAACAATGTGGAATAGTTTCACAGCTCACGCCACCTGGAACACCACAACGTTACGGTGTGTCCAAACGTCGTAACCGCACTTTATAAGATATGGTGCGTTCTATGATGTATCTTACCAATTTACCACTATCGTTTTGGGGTTATGCATTAGAGACAGTTGCATTCACTTTAAAAGGGGCACCATCAAAATCCGTTGAGACGACGCCTTATGAACTATGGTTTGGCAAGAAACCAAAGTTATCATTTCTTAAAGTTTGGAGCTGCGATGCTTATGTGAAAAAGTTTTCACCTGATAAGCTCAAACCCAAATCAGAGAAGTGCGTCTTCATAGAATACCCAAAGGTAACTATTGGGTACACCTTCTATCACAGATCCGAAAGCAAGATTCGTTGCTAAGATGGATCCTTTCTAGAGAAGGAGTTTCTCTCGAAAGAAGTGAGTGGGAGGAAAGTAGAACTTGATGAGGTAACTGTACCTGCTCCCTTATTGGAAAGTAGTTCATCACAGAAATCTGTTCCTGTGACTACTACACCAATTAGTGAGGAAGTTAATGATGATGATCATGAAACTTCAAATTAAGTTACTACAGAACCTCGTAGGTCTTCCAGAGTAAGATCTGCACCAGAGTGGTACGGTAATCCTGTTCTAGAAGTCATGTTACTAGACCATGATGAACCTACGAACTATGAGGAAGCGATGATGAGCCCAGATTCCACGAAATGGCTTGAGGCCATAAAATCTGAGATATGATCCATGTATGAGAACAAAGTATGGACTTTGATTGACTTGCTCGATGATCAGCAAGCCATGTTAAATAAATGGATCTTCAAGAGGAAGACGGACATTGATAGTAGTGTTACTATCTACTAAGCTCGACTTGTTGCGAAATGTTTTCAACAAGTTCAAGGTGTTGAATACGATGAGATTTTCTCACTCGTATCGAAGCTTAAGTCTATCTGAATCATGTTAGCAATTGCCACATTTTATGAAATCTGGCAAATGGATGTCAAAACTGCATTCCTTAATGGATTTATTAAAAAAAAGTTGTATATGATGCAACCAGAAAGTTTTTGTCAATCCTAAAGATGCTAACAAATTGTGCAAGCTCCAGCGATCCATCTATGGACTGGTGCAAGCATCTCGGAGTTGGAATATATGCTTTGATGAGTTGATCAAAGCATATGGTTTTATACAGACTTTTGAAGAAGCCTGTATTTACAAGAAAGTGAGTGGGAGCTCTGTAGCATTTCTAATATTATATGTGGATGACATATTGTTAATTGGAAATGATATGGAAATTCTGGATAGCATGAAAGGATACTTGAATAAGAGTTTTTCAAAGCAAGACCTCGGTGAAGCTGCTTACACATTGAGCATCAAGATCTATATAGATAGATCAAGACGCTTGATAAGATTTTTCAATGAGTACATACCTTGATAAATTTTTGAAATAGTTCAAAATGGAACAGTCAAAGAAGGAGTTCTTGCCTGTGTTACAAGGTGTGAAGTTGAGTAAGACTCAAGACCCGACCATTGCAGAAAATAGAAAGAGAATGAAAAGTCATTCCCTATGCCTCAGTCATAGGTTCTATAAATTATGCTATGCTGTGAACCAGACCTATTGTATACCTTGCTCTGTGTTTGGCAAAGGAATACAATTTTGATCTAATAAGTATATCACTGGACATGGGTCAAGAATATCCTTAGTGAGGACTAAGGAGACGTTTCTCGATTATGGAGGTGATAAAAGAGCCCGTCGTAAAAGTTACAACGATGCAAGCTTTTACACCAATCCAGATGACTCTAAGTCTCAATCTGGATACATATTGAAAGTGGGAGCAATTAGCTAGAGTAGCTCCGTGTAGAGCATTGTGGACATAGAATATTTGCGAAATACATACGGCTCTGAATATGACAGACCCGTTGACTAAGCTTCTCTCACGAGCAAAACATGATCATACCTTAGTACTCTTTTGGGTGTTAATCACATAGCGATGTGAACTAGATTATTGACTCTAGTAAACCCTTTGGGTGTTAATCACATAGCGATGTGAACTAGATTATTGACTCTAGTAAACCCTTTGGGTGTTGATCACATGATGATGTGAACTATGGGTATTAATCACATGCAGATGTGAATATTGGTGTTAAATCACATAGAGATGTGAACTAGATTATTGACTCTAATGCAAGTGGGAGACTCAAGGAAATATGCCCTAGAGGCAATAATAAAGTTATTATTTATTTCCTTATTTCATGATAAATGTTTATTATTCATGCTAGAATTGTATTAACCGGAAACATAATACATGTGTGAATACATAGACAAACATAGTGTCACTAGTATGCCTCTACTTGACTAGCTCGTTTATCAAAGATAGTTATGTTTCCTAGCCATGGACAAAAGAGTTGTCATTTGATTAATGGGATCACATCATTAGGAGAATGATGTGATTGACATGACCCATTCAGTTAGCCTAGCACTTGATCGTTTAGTATGTTGCTATTGCTTTCTTCATGACTTATACAAAGTTCCTGAAACTATGAGATTGTGCAACTCAGGTTTACCGGAAGAACACTTTGTGTGCTACCAAACGTCACAGCGGAACTGGGTGATTATAAAGGTGCTCTACAGGTGTTTCCGAAGGTACATGTTGGGTTGACATAATTCGAGATTAGGTTTTGTCACTCCGATTGTCGGAGAGGTATCTCTGGGCCCTCTCGGTAATACTCATCACCTAAGCCTTGCAAGCATTGTAACTAATGATTTAGTTATAAGATGATGTGTTACAGAACGAGTAAAGAGACTTGCCGGTGACGAGATTGAACTAGGTATTGGATACCGACGATCAAATCTCGGGCAAGTAACATACCGATGACAAAGGGAACAATGTATGTTGTTATGCGGTTTGACCGATAAAGATCTTCGTAGAATATGTAGGAACCAATATGGGCATCCAGGTTCCGCTATTGGTTATTGACCGAGAATAGTTCTAGGTCATGTCTACATAGTTCTCGAACCCGTAGGGTCCGCACGCTTAACGTTACGATGACAGTTTTATTATGAGTTTACAAGTTTTGATGTACCGAAGTTTGTTCGGAGTCCCGGATGTGATCACGGACATGATGAGGAGTCTCGAAATGGTCGAGACATAAAGATTGATATATTGGACGACTATATTCGGACACCGGAAGTGTTCCGGATGATTTCGGAGAAAACCGGAGTGTCGGAGGGTTACCGGAACCCCCCCGGAGAGTTAATGGGCCACATGGGCCTTGGTGGGAAGAGAGAGGGGCGGCCAGGAAGGGCCGCGCGCCCCCTCTCCCTCTGGTCCGAATTGGACTAGGAAGGGGGGGGGGCGCCCCCCTCTTTCCTTCCCCTCCTCTCCCCCTTCCTTCCCCTCCTAGTAGGAGTAGGAAAGGAGGAGTCCTACTCCTACTAGGAGGAGGACTCCTCCTGGCGCGCCCAACAAGGGCCGGCCGGCCTCCCCCCTCCCTCCTTTATATACGGGGGCAGGGGGCACCCCATAGACACACAAGTTGATCTATGGATCGTTCCTTAGCCGTGTGCGGTGCCCCCCTCCACCATATTCCACCTCGGTCATATCTTCGCGGAGTTTAGGCAAAGCCCTGCGCCGATAGAGCATCATCATCGTCACCACGCCGTCGTGCTGACGGAACTCATCCCCGAAGCTTTGCTGGATCGGAGCCCGGGGATCGTCATCGAGCTGAACGTGTGCTGAACTCGGAGGTGCCGTACGTTTGGTACTTGGATCGGTCGGATCGTGAAGACGTACGACTACATCAACCGCATTGTCATAACGCTTCTGCTTACGGTCTACGAGGGTACGTGGACTCCGCTCTCCGCTCTCGTTGCTATGCCATCACCATGATCTTGCGTGTGCGTAGGAAAATTTTGAAATTACTACGTTCACCAACAGCCGCACCGAACACAGCGAGGCAGTGGACGACGGCGAGGCCCTGAACAGGAACGACTCGGAGATGGGAAAACGCTGCAGTGGAGTCGCAGATTGAGAGGAGGAGATGGGTTATAACTGGTTCTGTTGCAATTCATATCAAACTCAGGTTCACAGGACATGTTCATATTCATATCCAACATTCACTATCAACAACTCAAAAGATTCATATATACACAAGCTCAGCATATCTATGCATCCAAATGATTGATAGATCACACGACAATATTCATACATAATTCACAAAAAGATTCAGATATACACATGTTCAGTATGTTTATGCATCCAAATGATTGAGATCATAGCCAATATGATCCATGGACGAACTTTAATTACCTAGGGTACAGACTGGTAAATGATGTTCAATCAGAGGTACTTCTTGCTAAAATTAGTTCTTGTACGAGTAAACTTTCGAGTACATAAGAGGCAACACAGACAATCTGAACTTTGCTTGTAGGTTTATGTTCAAATAGTGGCCTCGTGCCGACGGAGGTTTGAGCAACTTGGCCACTAATTTCATCCAACTAGTTTACTGGCTCATCTTGGTCCTGTATCTCGCCAAAATTCTACATTGCAGACGAGAAAGGAGGCGGTTGAGAAACTGAACCACCCAAATTTTTTGTGCAGTTCAACTGAAATGAAGCATCCTTGGCGTGCAGACTGATTAAGTCCCAGATGAATATACGTGTCAACCAACTTGTCTGGAATCTTTAGACTCCATGCCATATAGTTCGCTACCATATGTGCCGATAACCAAAATGCACAAGTTGGGACCAAAGACTGGACTGCGTTTTCTTGGCTATGCACCAAGCAATATTTTTGGCGTTCACTCTCCTAATACTTGGAGTTTGACAATTGGTTGATGCCGGTTGATACTCGAATGAATATAGGCACTTCTTGTCAACATCGATGCTTGTCTGAGTGAACTTTGGAGTACATAGCAGCAACATAAGTACCTGTCCATCTGATCATTTTGCGCAGTTCTACTGAAATCGCCCGATGTAATGATTTGCCTACGAGTTCAGGCTCCAAATTACTCCTTTATGAAATCGGCAAACCATAGCACAATACCAAATTACCAAATCATATGACAGGCACAATAATCAGGATAAAGACCAGAACCAACCTGTGTGAGGTAGCATATCAATTACTATTTCCTTTGACTGGAAGTCGAGATAAGCCAAGCGACTAGCAGCAAAGGAAGAAAGCAAGCGGAGATTAGCGACTGACAGGAAAGGACGGAAGCTGTCGAGGAAATGAAGCACCCAAAGTTTTTGTGCAGTTCCACCAAAATCGAGCATCCCTGTTGGCACATATATTGAGAGAGTGAGATTACTGTAATAGTGGGACTAGTTGATGAAACATACACTAACAAATAGAAGCACCCTCATTATCTTAATGGGTAAAGTTAGCAACATAGTAGTCTTTCTTATAGAGAGGTATTAGTTTATTTAATCAGTGCCAATTAGCTCAACTCACCACTCAAAGAATTGCCATTTATCATAGGTTGCAAAACTTAAAAGTGCAAAGATAAAGGAGTTTCTCATGACAGCAGCAAGATACAAATAGAGATGACAACAAACTAATATGGATGAAGGCCTTAGGCCCGTACCAACCTGAGAAAAAAAGCTTATCCATGTAGTCCCATAAGAGATGATAAAGCACTCACTGGAATCACACAATAGTATATATTTTTGTGCACTTCAAATGTATGGTTGAAATCACTCTTGTTTACCAGTGCTGAGATTATATCGAAAGATTATCAAGAACTTCCAGCAGAGTTAAAGCACTGACTGGGATACAGTTCATTGTATTGTCTTGTGTAGTTCCACTAAAATGTATGATTGGCACAACATGATCCCTGTTTGCACAAGTAGGAACAAGGTGAAATCTTCATTAGCTTAGTTAGAAAGGATAGGAAGACATTAGCATATTACTCAAACAGTAGCATCAAATTCATGATGGACAATACACAAAACATTGCCTCATTGAACCAATGGCGATAAATTGACATGCAAAACAATAGCACTATTATGTCATGACACTAATAATATTCCCTCCCTGCTTCACCACATGATTCACCTCCATAGACAAACATTCACACGTACATGATTCAACATAGGGTCCTACTAAAGATTTGTTTAACTCCAACAGGAATAAATTAGTGGTACTTAAGTGCTCCTAATTAATTAAGTGAGACAACAGAAGTGGAAGGGCTCCCTGGAGGATTGTCTCACATGTAAGGTAGTCGTTGCCAGAGCCCTTGAATAGCCTCGACTGAGGCCTCTGGCTTCAGCAAGATCACCTTGGCACTATTTATTCTTCTTCTTCTTCCTCTTCATTCTATGTTCCTCTTTCTCCTCACCAGTTGGTGAAACCAAGTACATGATTGGCCTTCTAATTCAGAATTGGTTTTGTCAGTGAGGGAGTACAAGTGTACTAAAAAACAACATTATTTTCTCATGGCAGTCAGAAAATAGAGATGAACACATGCATTAAATATCATTCTTACCTAAAGGAAGGTTCTGGCGCCAATATGGATGATGAGGATTGGAACACAGATCTCCCTTTGTGCAGTTCCTCCAAAATGAACCAACTGTTCCATCTGACATTCCAGTTAAACAGCACAAAAGTCACTTCTTTTAAGAAGAGTTTTGTGCAGTGCACCAAAAGGTCACAACAGCAACCAGGTGAATTGGATATCCCTATTTGCACAAAAAGGCACAGAGGAAACAGTCAGAGTCTCAAACAATTACAGGCAAAAACATTTGGCTAAACTTGTCAGAGTCTCAAACAATTATAGGCAAAAACAGTGGCATGGCTTCATTTTTACCAGGGACATTATATTAAGAACAACTAAGGCTGCGTTCGGTTCACATGTTTGGTGCAGGATTTTCGTAGGAACACAATTCCTACCATATTCTTTCCCTTCCAACTGTTCGGAGCATGGGAACTGTGAATAGTGTTTCATAGGAAAGCTGGTATGGTAGTATTGATTCCATCAGATTGGAAACATCCACGCGCTGCTCATTTTTTGGGCGGAAGCTCGAGGCAGGCGCTCGCTGCCATGCGTTAGACAGGTTGCTGTGCTGTGTTTGCCGGAATAAAAAAAATCAACCTATGTGTGGTACGTGAGGTGAGGACAAGAGTAGTCACTATGCAGCTGAATAAACAAATAGCATCTCATACTGCCAAGCATGCTACTCTAAAAAAACAAATCTGTACATTTCGTAGTCCATCCGAACACATTCTCTTGAGAGTTTCCTCCGGTTCGCTGTTCCATAGTTTTATACCTACATTCCTTTCCTATTCCTCTATTTTCATCAAGACCTATGTTTTCTTCCCCTTTATTCCGACTGGAGCCTAAATATTTGGTATAAGGGCATGGGACAGTGGGTGCCCCAGCAGTACAACACCATGTACATAAACAGGGGCATAAAGTGGTGATTCATAGTTTGTTGCCCCGAGAAACAAACATCCAAGAAACATATCTAGGTTGGTCCCATTTTTGTTCACTCTAGCCACCTACTCCTATGTGTGGATAGCAAATCTAGTCCTGGTCATACCACTGTGTACAGCGTTACCCCTATATTTCCCTTTTCGACCAAGAGACCGGTTGGATGACCAGTCTGTACTACTTTCATCCCCTTTCCTTCCTACTTGTACCAAGTCCGATGTACATACTAAATTCCCCCACCCCCACTTTATTTCAATGACAAGTATTTTCGGACGGAGGGAGTACAAGATTCGACTCCATGAAGTAGCTTTACCTCTAACAATAGAAAAAAAAGGTGACGTTGGACCATCCGATCGAGAGGGACTGAGAGGTAGAAAATGATGCACATGCAACGATGTAGCAAGCTGGGGAAGTGGAGCTAAGGCGGTTTCGAACGAAGATATACCTGAAGGTCGTCGGGATGTGGATAGGTGGGCGGCGGGAGGCCGGATCCGCCCACAGGCGACGACGAAGGGATCGGAGGACCTCCCGCGCCGGCGCTCGGCCAGAGATAATGGTGCGGCCGGCAGTGGGTCTCCTCCCTCGCTGTCGACGACGGCCTAAATGCTGCCCCTCCTCCTCTTCACCGACGGAGGGGGATACGTCCGAATCTGTAACCAGCGGTGAGGATAGAAAGCCAGTGTTTTTTAAGGGAGAAAGATAGGGTTACTACCCCTATCTTGTTTAGATCTGGAGAGGATGAGAGTGTGTGAATAGAGCAGCCCTAGCAAGCAAGCGCGGAGGCTCCGGCCTATATGTAAGTAGTGGGGTAGTTTTCCTTTTTCACTCCATCAAAACAATCGTTTAAAATTGTGTACTATACTACATGCCAGGTCGCGGTTTTTTTAGTTGTTGATTGCTTTTTGAGATAGCTACCCGCTTGTTCCAAGTGGTGTTACGGTGTGCCAGGTCGCACTTTGTATCGTTCAAGTCTGGTAGTACTACAAGTCCCTCCATTAAATGAACAACCACCCCCTCGTAAAAATTGTGAACAAGCCCACAGCTAAAATTAGCGGAAACGTGGGTTTCCCAAACATGCATTATTATTTATATTTTCTACTCCCTCCGTTCCTAAATATAAGTCTTTTTATTAGCCACACCTAAGACAAGATTTTTTTTGTTAGCATTGAACCCCACATGTCATAGACACAAAAATTGTGGCAAGATACCCTTAGGCAAGCCAAAGTGTGTCTAACAATTTGAGCAACTCTGGTTAGGCAAGTGTGGCAAGTGTGGGAAAAATAATGTGGCAACATAAGACAAACATAGTCACAATCCAAACAGCCCCGTGATTTTTTGTGACATGCATGAAAATTTGGTTAGTTAAATTTATAGTCAAAAGTTGGCAAGGTGCATCAAATAACAGATGCAAGTATCAAAAGGAAAGTCACGGCATGCATGCATGCGTTGTACTCCCATCGTTTCCAAATATAAGTCTTTTTAGAGATTGCAACAAGTGACTACTCCATCCGTTCCTAAATGTAAGTCTTTTTAGGGATTCCACTACAAACTACTACAGATGTATATAGACATATTTTAGAGTGTAGATTCACTCATTTTGTTTCGTATGTACTCCATTTCATAGTGAAATCTCTAAAAAGACTTATATTTTGGAATGGAGGGAGTACATACGAAGTAGAATATGTCTACTCCTACATACGAAGTAGCCCATTTGAAATGTGTAAAAAGAGTTTTATCGAATGCAGATGCAGTGCTTTGATGTGTCGCGTCAACTCGTACAAGCCCGAGAAATTTGATTACTACGACGCCCTCTCCCTCGCGGGCTGAGCTCTGGTGCCTTAACTGCACCTGCCTTTGGCTGCATGACAGGTGGGCCAACCACCTGTTGGGCCCACCTATCATGGACGCAAAGGCAGGAGCAGTAAATAGAAGCTTTCGCTACACGCTATCCCTCCCGCACGAGGTGTACGGACATGCAACAGTGAATTCGATACTGTAGAAGTAGGAGTAACATCATTGTTCATCTTCTCGAAGAGGCGAAGAGCCAAGTGCAAACCGAACATGGCAGTTGCGAACGCTCGCGTGGTGCGGTTCCTTGGAGTACTAGCCAGGCTCTTGCATGAGACAAAATTGCTATTGTTTAACAATTAAACTCCATTATCCATTGGTTTATACTCATTCTACATAGGTCCACGCGCTTAGCACCATTTCCTCCTGGGTCACCAATGTTTATTTGCTAATTAATAGCATTCCATGCAATTAACTAGCTATTGCAAGTCATTAAAAGCATGCACACCTCTCATCTCTTATTGGTTGATACGTATGTCAAGAAACAAGAAACAAGGTAGAAGTTAATGCACCACGCCTAAGTGTTTTGGGACTATTTGGTTTTCGTAAGATGACTTACACACCCAGATGGAGGGAGTAGTATAGACCTGTAAACCGGAAAGGAGTATTTGCCTTTCTAGAGATTTCAACAAGTGACTAGACTTCGGCTAAAAAAAACAAGTGACTAGACTACACCGTGTGCAGTACCCCCTCCCCTCCGGTTTATAGGGCTCAAATCTCAAAACTCATGAACCAAGGGATTTTGCGATTGGAGGAATGTATCTCGTACTTTACAAAACTACCCTAATTAAACTCATGCATTAATTATGTAGTTCTCTCGTTTTCCTCTCCGCCTTGGTCGCGGTGCACAATATTGAGAGAGTGCTTTGATACATTTTAGTCTCATGACTAAAAGTAGTGGGACTAAAACTTGTTAGCCTCATCCATGCTTGGATCCAAATACTAAAGAGACTAAAATCAAGTTAATGACATTTCAAAGCATCCGGGCCCGCGTGCCATCCACCAAATCACATCGAGGTGCTACAGTCGAGACTCACCTGTCGCCTCGGTGTGGCCGTCATGACCCGTCATATCACAAAACCCACACCTTTACCAGCAGTGGTAAGGTGGCCTCCAAGTTGGACTGGACGAAGCAACCATCATTTCATTGGAACGCTCGTTCGAGCCCTTTCTTCCCTTTCTTGAAGAAAACCTCACTCCAGGCTACTCACTTCTGCCATTTTTCTTTTCTACCGACGAAGGAAAGGTGGGCAAATCAGTTATGCTGCTATATTTTCATTCCAATAATCTTCTTTTTGCGAAGCACCGAACGATTCTCACATCCTATTCTTTTCCCATTTTCATTGCGACTGTGGTTTCCTTCCGATTGCTTTTTGTTTGTCAGTTCATTGATGGATCCTGGAGCACTAGGCAAAGAGTTGCCGGCGGACAACCCACTGGAGACAGCCATCTCCAGGAAGCGAGCACCGACCAACGAGTTGACCATGTTGGCGGGCCAACCCATGAAGATGGAGAACTCCAAGAAACAAGCACTGGCCAAAGAGTTGAGGACGTTGGCGGACGAACTCCTCAAATAAAGTTGAAAGAACAGCAAGGGCCCCACCGTGCCTACCCTAGGAGCTCTGATTGCCACCTATGTGAGGCTCAAGACCGAGTTTGAGGATATAGTCGCCGTTGAGAAGAAGTATTCCCCTGGCAAGGTGATAGCCCCCATCGAGGACGAGGAGATGGCCCCCGGAGGGATGAGATCCCCCGGTGAGCTGCACAAGGTAAAAAATAATGGCTTATTACCATAATTGTGGTTTTTGATTATTTGCAATGCGCTTGCTTTTTGATTATTTGCAATGTGCTTGCTAAAATGTTAGTGTTGTGCAGGTGCCGGTGGTTGTCCTTGATGATTCCGATGTCGTGGCCCGTCCTGTTGGCATCGCCCCGGAGATCGATTCCGATATCGTTGTCCATCCTGTGGACATCGCCCCAGAGATCGATTCTGATGTCGCGGTCAGTCCTGTGGACATCGCCCCAGAAATTGATTCCCATGCTGCTGTCCGTGCTGTGGTCATTGCCCGAGAGATCGATGACAAGAAATAGTTGTTCGCGCTAATCCTTTAGGGTAGTTTGCATTGCCCTGTGTTTAATTACCAGAACGATGCGTGTTATCAAACCATCTTAGGGCTAGTGCACTGTCTTGTGTGGGCGGATCTTGTTACTTTTGTTTGATAGTGAATCATGCGATGAATCCTGCGAACCCTCTCCGAGTTATGGAAACCAATGTATCCTCACCAGCTTTTGATGTAATATATGGCAGGCTTAGATGTAAGTTTGAACTATTTATCATATCAGCAGGGCTTGTTTGATGATTCTTGGTGTTAGTAGACTAGCTACTGTGCGAGCTATAGGACTTGCAAAACACTCACCGAAGAGAAACGTTGGGGCTGATGAGCTCGTGGTACGCTTATACTTATCCCTCGTCGATCGACCAATAGCCCTAGCTCCTAAAATTGTAGGCTTAGCGATCGATCAGACAATAGTCGACATACATTCAGGCCTCATTTGGTTCATAGGGTAGGAAAATCGTAGCAAAAGTACAGAGAACGTGCAACACAAAATCATAGTAGTGCAGAGACGTACTCCCTCCATTCCAAAATAGATGACCTAGGCGGGCTAGTTTGGCCTAGTGGGTTTCAGCGATATGACGTGGTACAGTGCCGTCCAGTCTTCGCGTGTGGTAGCAGTATTGCGGGTACAGTAAGTTTTCTTGAAGAAGCGGAATTCAATGAAGTCATGATGGTTCCTTCGTCCGAACAACTTACGGTGGGAAAGGTTGGGCCTGCGATACGACCGGGGTAGACCAGGATAATTTTGTGCATGGCAGGTGGACCAGGATGGTCGACGCCCCACATGTCGCCGAATGAAAGTATTCCTTCCGATATAGAGGACGAGAAACGAGTATTCATTGTTTATTTTTGATGAAAGCTATTGTCTCCACTGTTACTCCTTGACTTTGTCAATGCCTCTCTCTCCTCCACATAAGCGGGGACTATTTGCTATGCATGCAGCGGGCAGCTGGCGTCTTGAGGGGCCAGGGCAGTAAGAGCGGGCTCCAGAAGCGGTCCCGGTTCCAGCATGGCCCACCTCACATTATCACCATATATTTCTTGGAGTCCATGCGCGGCGGGTGGGCGATCTCTTCTGCCTCCCCCATTTCTCTCTTCTCAGCCGACGCCCGCCGAGCGATTAGATTTTGGCTATCGACGGTTTATTCAATTACGACCCCACATGTCAGTGAAATTGCAAGACAACGCGTGTCCCCTTTGGTGAGCGGCGTGTGAGCCGGACTGTCGGGGTTGCGATGCGTACGAGTCGTAAGTGTGCCGCCTTTTCCTTTAGAACTTGCGAAGCGTAACATTTTTGCGCGATCGATCGATAGAAATCCAGAACGAAATGACGAGGGCGGTGCTTTCCCGCTCGTTAGGCGGGCTAGTTCGAGTGATATGACGTGCAACAGTGCCGTCCACTTGCTTCATTTTTATGTAAGCAAGAGTTTACACTCGTACGCGGGAGGAGTGGAAACACCGCGGATCTGATTTTGATCAAGGGATAACTGTTCCCTGCCAAATAATGGAGAATTGTTAGCAATTATAGCATGATAGTTAGGGCATCTCCAGCGTTGGCCACAAATTTACACCGGCATCTGTCCGAGGACACTGATGGATGCCATCTGATGCTGCCCGCATACCTTTCGACAATGATATGAACTAATCGGACGAAATTCATGCAAACAAAGCAAATTTCAAATTAACCGGATGAAATTAACTGGATGAAATTCATTACATTTCGAAAACTTTTCCTACAAACTGGACGAAATTCATTACATATTTCGCACAAACTGTACTAAACAATCTAAACGATCGCCGGTGCCCGACCACCAAGTCCGACCATGAACCCGAGAAAGTCGGCCATTGCCTTTGCCTCCTCCTCATCCTCCTCGATAACCTCCTTCTTCGGCCGGAGCAAAAGGTTATGAAGATTTCTGCCTCCACGTCGCCGTCAAGCGGCTAATCGGCCACCGATGTTTACCCCACCAAGCTTGGCGTCGACTGAGTGGAGTAGCGGTGGTCTTCCCGGGACCAGAGCGGCGGCGACCTACTGTGTACTACTCTTCCTTGCTGCCGGCTGCGCCCGCGCACGCGCGCCGGCTTCGTGGTTGTGGCGGCGGAGGGCGGCCCGGGGGGTGCCGGCGATATCCTTCGTTTGCTCCTGCGACAGTACGTCGAAGAGAGCTTTGGAGTGCGCCCGGAGCGGAGCTGCCGATGTCCCTCATCTGCTCCTGTGACAGTACGTCCAAGAGAGCTTCAGAGCGCCACGAGGCCATGGTTGAAGTGGTGCCGACAGAAGGAAGGGACCGGAGGAGAATAAGTGTGGGTCTTTGGCTATGGCTGGGAGCTGGGGCTCAAGTTAATATAGCGGGCGAATGGCAATGAGCCGCGACAGACGGATGGACAACTGGCGCCGGAGTAGGTTTGTCGGGCGTGAATGCAGATGCTGCTTCAGTGACTTAACTGCAGATGCGTTTGGGTGACTAACATGTGGGCCCAACGGGCGTCTGGCTCGCATATCAGTGACACACCAATTGCACCTGCAATTAAGTCTAGTGAATGCGGCATTGACATTCTGGAGAGAAGGTGACCGTTTCAGGCACATGCGGACTGTTTGACTGGTCAACCATACAAATACGGAGCTATACGCTGAGCCAGCGACCGTATAATCACCATATCTCGTATACAATGATCAAAGTGAGCTATCAATACAAGTTCGATGACCGCCAATGCATTTTACTTGGTAATAAATGACCAGGATTGAAGGGGAATCCTAATTTGCTTCGTCTTCTGTCCTTGAGCTCTTGACAAACCAATGCACTATATGGTTGCCCGGCCACTCCACCCCAGAGCTCTCACCAAGCGTCGTTCATGCCACCGCACCGCATACTAACCGGTAAGGCAGCGATGGCATCCCACCGCGCCGAGTTCCTCGCCGCCCACAAACGCACACAAAATGGTAGGGAAGCGATGGCATCCCGCCATGCCGAGTTCATCGCCGCTCGCGACTTCACAACTATGTGGGAGGAACTTGAAGATGCCAAGGCCGAATGGGCGGTAGAGCAAGAGGCGGCCAAAGCCGCACAGAGGGAGCGGAAAAGTCAGAAAGCACTCAAGAAAAGAGAGGCCCGCCGCCGCAAGAAAGAAAAGGACGCACGCGCCGCTGCGGAGAGGTCGGCGGAGATCCAAGCACGGTGGGGTGTCGCCGACAAAGCCGGGAAGGAGAATGACAACGTCTGGCCAGCATGTGAGAAGTAGTAGTACTAGGAGTAGTAGTTAGTGTGTGTGTCTGTGTCTGAGTACGAACATGTACCAGTACTACTAGTTACTACTGTTGTTTTTAGAGCAAATTACCAGTACATTAGCCTAGACTAAGTGGAAAAATTCCTATCCTATGCATCAAATGGCATCTCTTTCTCTATAGGAATTGAGATGCATGTCATCTCACTTCCTATGATTTTCATATTCCTATCCTATGAACAAAAGGAGGCCTCTGTTAGAGTAAATACTATAGCTAGCAGTACTGCTGGTACAATAGTTTTCTTCAAGAAGCGGAATTCAACGAAGTCATGATGGTTCCTTCGTCCGAGAAACTTCAAAGTGGGAAGTGGGCCTGTGATTTGATGGCTCATTAGTCATTGTTACTGCAGCGCGACGACCTGGGTGACTCTCCCTTGGAGTTCTGCATGCATGGCAAGTGGACCAGGATGGTCGACGTCCCACATGTTGGCGAACGAAAGTATTCTTTCTGATATCGAGGAGCAAGGAAACCACGTGGTAGTATCACTGCTAATTGGTTCGCAAAAAAATAGTATCACTGCCGATTTATAATTAATTTTTATTTCTGATGAATGCTAGCGTTTCAACTCTTACAACGAAGGGTGCCAAACATGGCACGTGCTGGATGTCCCACACGTCAGCGAAAGGAGTGGGACATGAACAGCATGGTAGAGCCCAGCGTAAAAAAACAGCATGGTAGAGCGTCTCCACTTCTTCCACTTCTGGTCGGAGACCACACGTAGTAGTACTTAGCTGTATGAACGATACAAAGTGCAACCTGGAGAGAAAGACACGTCTAGTTGGAAGGTCTCGGGGCATACACGTAAACAAATATAAAAGTTAATATGTGCCTCCAACTAATATAGTAGTAGTACAGTACTTAGACACGTACTCCATAACATCACCGTGCATTGCACGTACAACATTTAGTGGTAGTACGTAGTAAGAGACAAATGCCTCCCAAGAGTTCCCTTCTCGACCTACTTTTGGGTGTTTGGTAGAGTGTATGGAGGGTGCATGAGTCCATACTAGTTTAGCACAAATACACTAGAAGCATGCATGAAGAGAGCATGCATGAAGAGGGGTGTTGAGTTGAGCATGCATGAAGAGGGAACAACTATGCTGAGACGAGAATGCAACCAAGCACACCCTTTATGCCACACATGTTCATACCATTTGTGCCTTTCTAGTCCAGTTACTGCGCTACATTACTCAGGTTCGTACGTCCACTCCTGGGTACATGTCCGTCTCGTAGTTCCAGTGCCACGTGTTCTTCATATAGATGGAACGATCGTTGCATAACACGTGCGCCTTGATGCTAGATGTCTCGCGTGTTGGCAAAAGGATGAACAAAGCTCACGTAAAAAAATAGAGTGGAAGAACATAGATTCCGGACGACCGAGAAGGAGCAAGGAACCTTGTGGTGGAGCGTCTGCACTCATAATATTTAATATTATTCAGCGATATAAAATTAACCAATCATCTCCACAGTGGACTGGAAGAGTACGAAACACGTCAGCCCAGTGTAGTTACATCATACTAGTACACGGATAACCCATGCTATCACCTTATTTCTTGGCTTCCGTGCGACACCTATCTCTAGTAATCCAGCAGCCTGTATCGCTTCTCCCTCCTCGTCTCTATCAAAGTGCGGCGGGCTGGCGTTTCTGCTGTCTATTGAGGTCGGTTAACTATCACATGTTAGCGACATGCCAAAAGCACTAAAAAAAATTCCTTTCACATTCCGTTTTCAAAAACAAAAAAAATCCTTTCACGTACGAATTTGCCTGTATGCTTTGAGCAACTTGCATGTCCTATATTGCTGCTATTTGATACTCTAACTTAGCTAGAGGTTAGACTAACTCATGACTAACCCTGAACTAACTGTAGCCAAAGAGGTGTTTGGGTGACAGGGTTAGATAGACAATAAATGCACTTCATGGAGAGAGAAAAGTGATTTTTCAGTGGTCCCAATGAGAACTATCTCCAGTTAGCACCTCTTGGGTGGGATAGTTTTTTTGGTGGGTTCGGTGCAACTTGCTCCAATTTAAACCCTCATGCTTGGATACTTTAGGGCTATTTGAGCCCCAACTAGCTCAAACTAACTCTAACCCATGGATCCAAACATGGCCTATGGCCAGTCTTGACGCGGAGCAGTCGCGTGCACCGGGAAGCGGCGCTCTCTCGGCCGTCGCGCCACTTCAAAGCCGGCGCCAGTGAGAGGTCACCTCCGCTCTGGCCGGGCATTAATGCGGCACTAACGCTCCAGGCGACACTGACCGTTTCACGCGGGAAGCATGCGCTGGCAAGGGAGTATAGGTTTTGAACCGTTTCAAGTGTAGTAGTCATGGTAGTTTGCAAAACTACTCAATTATTGCACCCAGTTTCCTAAGAAATTGTGGTAAAAAACATTACTCCACAGCCTGCTTCCCTTCTCCTTCCTGCTCGTGATTTACGTGGCCATGTTAACATGGTTGTGTCAAAAAAATGTCACTTCCTGCTCGTGATTTGCGTTATATAATTACAAGCAAGATTCTCGTGCATTGCACGGAACATCAATATGCATTTTTTTACAAAAGACCTATTGTGATTGACCCATGCAGGAGTAATCCCATGTGTAAAAACTAATGATATCTCGAGAATTTTATTAGAAAACTGGTATCTCGAGAATGTCATCAAAAAAATGAAAGATGAGAGATAAGGCGAGGAGGAGTGGAGCGTGGTGGTGACTGGTGGTCGGAATGGGCGGAGGCATGGGGATGGACGGCGCCGGCAGGCGGCAGCAACCACCATGCATGCTAGATTGTTCCAGAGACTTATTCCTTTTTTAATTGCTGAGCAATGAGGTTGCGGGAGATAATGATGTGGAGAGAGGCGCGGGTATCTTTTGTAAAATTATCATAGTTTGCTTCCTATCCGTCAGATATAGATCATAGGGTCTGTATTACAAGATGGCAGGCACACCATCATCGCCAACTCGTTTTTTATAAGGGTATACAGATGATAAGTTTGCTGACTACTAAAGTAAAGTGGAATCTGTCCATGTTATGCAAGTAAATAAAGGTGATTGTTTATCATACGGGTAAGGTTGGATGAAGGGTGGTAGGAACAAATGCTCCACCTAGAGCATGTGTGTGTGAGATGGAGTCTTAGTGTGTGTGGTGTGTGTGTGTGTGTGAGAGAGAGAGAGAGAGTGAGAGAGAGAGAGGAGAGAGAGAGATGGAGTCTTAGTTTGTGT